>NC_057802.1:83228062-83522267 GCF_018294505.1 Triticum aestivum | reverse complement strand
CCGGAGTAAGCGACCCCTGGATGGAGGAGAGGTTCGCCTGGTCCTGCCCTGTCCAAACACGATGTGCCGTATAACAGACCAGACCGCGCACGCTGTCCACCAGCGTGGGGGGGGGGGGCAGGGGAGAGAGCCGTCGACATAGCCAAGCAGATAATGGCTCCCAAGGTGCGGAAGGACCTGCGCATGCCAGAAGATGTAGTTGTCCGACGACAACTTGATGGTGATGAGATGGCCGAAGTGAAACGGCGGCGGCGGCAGCGATCCCGTCGAGTAGGCTGGCTGAGGTGAGCACACCGTAGAGGCAGCCAGCGGGACCGTGGATGCGGCCAGGGGTGCTGATGGCGCGGGGGCAGGTGGCGCCGCTGCCGAGACCGACGCCGCAAGACCCGCCATCAGGGCCGACGCGGGCACCGCCAGCGGTAGAGGTGAGACAGCGATGGCGGCGGGAAAAGCGGTCGTGGCGCCGACGGTGTGCACCGCGAGCACTTGCCCGGGCGACGAAGTAGCAGGGGAGTCGCGAAGAAGGAGCCCACGCTCCTCATCCCGAGCGGGGACTGCACCGCGGCGGCATCCGGTGGGCAGGACAGGTGAGCTGCGAGGGAGGCCGGAAGGAAGCCGGCGTTGGTGGATCCGGAGGCGGCGGCGGCGACGGCGCGATCGGGAGCGAGGCGGCGGTGGTGTCGGGTGGTTAGGGTTTAGGCGGAAGCGTACGTGACCTAGTCTGATACCATGTAAGACAATAGATTTGGGGGAACGGGCACAATCCTTTAAGGATGGCCTATCACATATATATAATGAGCGGGATACAGTGTTACAATATACACGTATAAATACAGAAGCTATACAGTCTAACGCCCACTCTACGCCGTCCCTCATCCTCAGCTCGAAGCCGTCCACGTCGTTCAAGGATCGTCATATAGCTCCCGTCGATGTGGGCGGCGAGGGCGACGGCCGGCTACCCGTCCGACGACGACGTCCGCGTGGTGTCGTTGTAGTACGTGAGCATGCGGAAGTTGGTGTCCGTGGCGGCGACCATCTCGTCAGAGCGGTGTGAGAGGCCGTAGCTGTCGACGACCATGGCGAGGATCACGCAGGCCAGCCTCTCCATCTCCCCGGCCGTCGAAGTCAGCGTCTCCCTGGATGACAGCGTGGAGAAATGAAATGATTACTCGGCCACGTCACAACAAATGATGGCTCTGAACGGCCAAAGCTTACAGGAAACGATTGTTGCCCTGCGGCCAGGCGCGCGCAACAAACGCGCGGGCCTCCTGGCAGACGCCGAGGGCCGCGTTGAGAACCCCGAACGCCTTGTTGTTGCCGTGGCCTTGCCTTGCCCCTGCTCTCTCTCTGCAACTCTCTCTGGTTCGCTCGAACGAAACAAGAAGGAGGTAGAAGAAGCACAACAGTTTTCCGGTGAGGAACGCCGCGGCGACGAACGCCTGTATCTTGGCCTTTTATTCACTGGACTCGGACACATACAGGAAGACTCTCGAGCGCACATACCATCTGGGTTACATCTCTCTCAAGCCGCACTTTTACATCAACGATCAGTTCACCGTTTTATACCTGGGCACAGCATAGGTGTAGCACGTACTCCACCTTGCTCACGCACGTACGCTGCCCAGCTCGCTCTGCCACTCGATCCGCACGCTCCGGCAGCGCACACGACGCGCACATACGCACGACACGGCTGCCTCCCAACGGACTAAGCATGAGCACCCCGCTACTCTCGCCAACAACCTAACCTACACGGTGGACTCGAACATGAGCCTGGCTCACGCACGCCATGCTCCTGATCCGTCCCGCGTGCACACACGCACGCCCGACGCGATCGTCGTGGCTTATGCCCAACACTCACCCCCTAAGCCACAAACTACAGCAGGTGAGTCCATCGTCGTCGATGTCGCCATGGCCGCCACACCGCACCGCTGCGGCCTCCGCCGCGCCGTCGACGTCGTTGTAGCCGCCACCGCCCTGACGTCGCTGCCAAGCCTGCCACCGTGCCGCCGTGGCCTTCGCGCGCAGTCCCCACGTCCCTGCGCGCCCGGCTCGCGCTCCCGCCGCGCACATACGCGATCTGCGCAACCAGGTCAACGCCTCGCCGCGGTCCACTCCCGCGGTCCCGACGCGCCCGACGCGTCCGGTGCGCACCCATAACATGCACCGGTCGCGCCCGACTCGCCGCCGCGCTTATTGCCCTGCACCGCTGCGCCGTCAACCGTAGCGCAGCGCCTCCACGGTCGTCGCGCCGAGCCGCCGCAGCCTCTGCGCCACCACGCAAGTCCTCCGCAGCCTCCTCGTCTCCGCGATCGCCGCTGCTCGTTGCGCGCACGGCATCACCGTGCATGGCCACGCATCGCAGCCGACGCGTCCATGTCCGCCGCGCTCGCCGCGGACGCCGTGGCCGCAGCCTCCATCTCCGCCGCGCTCGCTGTGCGCACCGCGGACGCGGCCGCACGCCAAGGCCACCCCCCGAACCTGTGGCTCTGATTACCAATTGTTGTTGCTGTGGCCTTGCCTTGCCCTTGCTCTCTCTCTGCAACTCTCTGTGGTTCGCTCGAACGAAACAAGAAGGAGGTAGAAGAAGCACAGCAGTTTTCCGATGATGAACGCCGCGGCGACGAACGCCTGTATCTTGGCCTTTTATTCACTGGACTCGGACACATACAGGGAGACTCTCGAGCGCACATACGCTCCGGGCTACATCTCTCTCAAGCCGCACTTTTACATCAACGATCAGTTCACCGTTTTATACCTGGGCACATCATAGGTGTAGGCACGTACCCCACCTTGCTCGCGCACGTGCGCTGCCCAGCTCGCTTTGCCGCTCGATCCGCACGCTCCGGCAGCGCGCACGACGCGCACATACGCACGACGCGGCTGCCTCCCAACGGACTGAGCATGAGCACCCCACTACTCTCGCCAACAACCTAACCTACACGGTGGAGTCGAACATGAGCCTGGCTCACGCACGCCACGCTCCCGATCCGTCCCGCGTGCACACACGCACGCCCGACGCGATCGCCGTGGCTTATACCCAACACGCCTCGTGATGGCACGCGGCGGAGTCCCGCTTCTCCATGTACGCCCTGTACGGGCCGTCCGCGGCGCCGGTCCGGCGCTTCGTCTCGGGCAGGAGCGCGGACAGCTCCGCCATCGCCACGAGCATCCGCTCCCGCAGCTCCGGCGGTATGCGGCGGCGACACCCGACGGCGACACATCCGTTAGCCTCAAGCGCGCGACGGACAAGGCCCGCGCACCGCAGCCACTCCGGCGTGCCACGAACCAGCGTGCTTGGGTCGTCCCCGTCGAGGTCAACGCGAGGAGGGCTCACAAGGGTCGAAGATGGCGAGGCAGCCATGTTTGCTCGCTCTGATCGTGATCAACGCCGAGACAAAAATCCGCTTCCCTAGCTCCACCTTAGAGTATGGTCGAAAAGAACGGAGATACGACTACACCGCCATTGGTCGTGTCGTGCCAATTGAGACTCAAAGAAAAGATGCGTTGTGAGAATGTAAGGTGGACCAACTATTGATAAACTAATACATATTTAAAACTTATTATTATAAATGTCGGTTAAGAGGTTGGCTGTAGATGACATGACAATTTTTTATAGTCGACTGTTGGATGTATTATTAACCATGCTCTAAGCCAACTAATGCTTTCTCACGCATGCACTGGCCGACCGAGCTATGCCCGGTTGACAGGTGGACCGCTCATGGGTTGACGGGGGACAATTTGACCGGTTGACTGGTGTATTGATTGACTGTTCACATTGGATTGTTGACTTATGACAACAAGATTTGAAAAAAAATCATAAAATTAAAAAAAATGAAAATTAATCATGTACTAAAAAAAGTTCATAAATTTTCTAAAAAGATATGAATATGAAAAATGTTACGAATATGGAAAACTATAAACTTTTATAAAAAACATGAATTAAGAAAAACACAAAATTTGGAGGAAAATGTTGCGGATTTAAAAATGTTCATCCATGTGAAAAAATCGTGGATTCGAAAAAAGTTCACCAAATTGAAAAAAGGTTCACCAATTTGTAAAAAGAGCATGCTTTTGAAAACATTCATAAATTTTAAAGAGTTCACGAATTTGTGAAAATTTTGAAAAAAAAAAATGAAAAACGAAAACGAAAACCCAAAGGAAAAACAAAATGGTCAACTGAACTGGAAGCATCTTGGAGCTTCTCAAATCAAAATGGGCCAGTGGCTCACGAAATAACTGGCCCGCGTTGCGTACTCATGTGACTGAGAAGAACAAAAAATGGACCGAGCCCATGATGAAAGGGGTGTGCGCCAGGTTGGCAAATCTGAAAAAAAATGTTTGTTAAGCGCTGAATAGAATTTGCGATCCATCCATGTAAAGATGTATTAACAGCGAATCATGGACCCAACTCCTATTTGATGCCTTCTGTGCCTCTTAGTAGGTAGCAACTAGTTGACGAGCGCTCCTTCCGGAGCCACGCAACGATCACATGCGGGTGGGCTGGGAGCGCGCCACTTGGCGCGCTCTCAGCCACCGCCCCATGTCGCGCTCTGGGCGTTTTTCCTGAATTTTTTTTATTTTTCCGCACGCATTTTCTGCTTTTAATTTTTTTTTGACTTTTAGGTTTCTACCGGTCTTCCTTAGTTTTCGAAAAAATATCGTAAATAAATTTCGCGAAAAAATGTGTTTTTTTCGTGAAAGGCACGGTTTTCCTTCCGCGAGAGGCATGGTTTTGCTTTCGTGAGAGGCACGACCGTGCCTCTCGGAAACGAAAAAAACGTGTTTTTTGCTTTTTTTTCTTTCGCGAGACGCACGGTTTTACCCCCGCGAGAGACACGGTTGTGTTTCGCGAGAGGAACGGCCGTGCTTCTCGGAAAAAAACATGTTTTTTGTTTTTTTTCCTTCCGCGAGAGGCACGGTTGTCCTTTCGTGAGAGGCATGGTCGTGCCTCTCGGAAACGAAAAAAAAGACGTGTTTTTTTCCGCGAGAAGCACGGTTGTGCTTTCGCGAGAGGCACGTCCGTGCCTCTTTCGGAAAGGGAAAAAACGTGCTCCTGGTTTGGGTTTTTTCGTGAAAAAGATGTCACCAAAACCTATCAATATGAGATCTAGTTTTGAAGATCTCAACGCGAGGAATCCAACGATGAAAACGATTACAATTTGAGAGATAAAACATTTTGAATAAATGGATCGAAAAAAGAAAAACTCTCAGGTTGCGACAAGTGGCACACATGCAGCGCGCCACTTGTTATAACCTGAGAAGGTGGGAGTGATCTTTGCAAGAAATACTCCTCAATTAGTGATTTCGCGACATTATCCGGAATCGTGATCTCCTCATTCGGTACAGACTGTAGTAACCAACAAGGATATCTCACATCTTGTGAGTACTTCCTTCCTTTTTCTCTTAAGTTCTTTCATATATTCGCGGAAACCAACGAGAATGGACGACGTGGTTTTTTTTCAATTGCGTGAAAGTTTTTTCAATTAGAAATATCTTTCAAATTTGTGAACCTTTTTTATGAAACCGATGGACTTCTTTCAAATCTGTGAACTCTTTTCAATTTTAGCGAACATATTGAAGGAAATATGCTCTAGAGGAAATAATAAAGTTGTTATTTATATTTCCTTATATCATGATAAATATTTATTATTCGTGCTAGAATTGTATTAACCGGAAGCTTAGTACATGTGTGAATACATAGACAAGCAGAGTGTCCCTAGTATGCCTCTATTTGACTAGCTCGTTAATCAAAGATGGTTAAGTTTCCTGGCCATAGACATGTGTTGTCATTTGATGAACGGGATCACATCATTAGAGAATGATGTGATGGACAAGACCCATCCGTTAGATTAACATAATGGTCGTTCAGTTTTATTGCTATTGCTTTCTTCATGACTTATACATATTCCTCTGACTATAAGATTATGCAACTCCCTAATACCGGAGGAACACTTTGTGTGCTATCAAACGTCACAACGTAACTGGGTGATTATAAAGATGCTCTACAGGTGTCTCCAAAGGTGTTTGTTGAGTTGGCATAGATCAAGATTAGGATTTGTCACTTCGTGTATCGGAGAGGTATCTCTGGGCCCTCTCGGTAATGCACATCACTATAAGCCTTGCAAGCAATGTGACTAATGAGTTAGTTACAGGATGATGCATTACGGAACGAGTAAAGAGAATTGCCGGTAACGAGATTGAACTAGGTATGATGATACCGAGGATCGAATCTCGGGCAAGTAACATACCGATGACAAAGGGAACAACATATGTTGTTATGCGGTTTGACCGATAAAGATCTTCGTAGAATATGTAGGAGCCAATATGAGCATCCAGGTTCCGCTATTGGTTATTGACCGGAGATGTGTCTCGGTCATGTCTACATAGTTCTCGAACCCGTAGGGTCCGCACGCTTAACGTTCGATGATGATTTGTATTATGAGTTATGTGATTTGATGACCGAAGTTTGTTCGGAGTCCCAGATGAGATCACAGACATGACGAGGAGTCTCGAACTGGTCGAGAGGTAAAGATTGATATATTGGAAGGTTATATACGGACATCGGAATGATTCCGATAAGATTCGGGGATTTATCGGAGTACCGGGAGGTTATGAGAACCCCCGGGAAAGTTATTGGGCCTAATGGGCCATCATGGAGGAGAGGAGGCAGGCTACAGGAGGTGGGCCGCGCCCCCCTTGCCCCAATCTGAATTGGACAAGGGGAGGGGGCGCGACCCCCCTCTTTCCTTCTCCCTCTCCCTCCTTTCCCCTTTCCCCCTCTCCATTGGAAGGAAAGGGGGGCGAATCCTACTAGGTTTGGAGTCCTAGTAGGACTCCCCCTTGGCGGGACTCTCCCTTGGTCGGCCTCCTCCTCCCCCTCCTTTATATACGTGGGTAGGGGGGCACCCCAAAGCACAACAGACAATCTCTTAGACGTGTGCGGTGCCCCCCTCCACAGTTTAACACCTCGGTCATATCGCGGTAGTGCTTAGGTGAAGCCCTGCGCTGGTAACTTCATCATCACCATTGCCACGTCGTCGTGCTGACGGAACTCTCCCTCGACCCTTTACTGGATCAAGAGCTCGAGGGACGTCATCGTGCTGAACGTGTGCTGAACACGGAGGTGCCGTACGTTCGGTACTTTGATCGGTTGGATCGTGAAGACGTTCGACCACATCAACCGTGTTACTAAACGCTTCCGCTTTTGGTCTACGAGGGTACGTGGACACACTCTCCTATCTCGTTGCTATGCTTCTCCTAGATAGATCTGGCGTGATCGTAGGAATTTTTTTGAATTACTACGTTCCCCAACAGTGGCATCCGAGCCAGGTCTATGCGTAGATGTTATATGCACGAGTAGAAAACAATGAGTTGTGGGCGATAATAGTCATACTGCTTACCACCAACGTCTTACTTTGATTCAGCGGTATTGTTGGATGAAGCGGCCCGGACCGACATTACATGACCGCGTTCATGAGACTGGTTCTACCGACGTGCTTCGCACACAGGTGGCTAGCGGGTGTCTATTTCTCCAACTTTAGTTGAATCGAGTTTGACTACGGCCGGTCCTTGTTGAAGATTAAAACAACACACTTGACGAAAAATCGTTGTGGTGTTGATGCGTAGGTAAGAACGGTTCTTGCTAGAAGCTCGTAGCAGCCTCGTAAAACTTGCAACAACAAAGTAGATGACATCTAACTTGTTTTTGCAGGGCATGTTGTGATGTGGTATGGTCAAGACGTGATGAGATATAAGTTGTTGTATGAGATGGTCATGTTTTGTAAAAGTTATCGGCAACTGGTAGGAGCATTATGGTTGTCGCTTTATTGTATGAAATCCAATCGCCATGTAATTGCTTTACTTTATCACTAAGCGGTAGCGATAGTCGTGGAAACAACAGTTGGCGAGACGGCAACGACGCTACGATGGAGATCAAGGTGTCAAGCCGGTGATGATGGAGATCATGACGGTGCTTTGGAGATGGAGATCAAAGGCACAAGATGATGATGGCCATATCATGTCACATATTTTGATTGCATGTGATTTTTATCCTTTATGCATCTTATTTTGCTTAGTACGGCGGTAGCATTATAAGATGATCCCTCGTTAAATTTCAAGTTACAAGTGTTCTCCCTAAGTATGCACCGTTGATACAGTTCCTCGTGCCGAGACACCACGTGATGATCGGGTGTGATAAGCTCTACGTTCAGATACAACGGGTGCAAGCCAGTTTTGCACATGCAGAATACTCGGGTTAAACTTGAAGAGCCTAGCATATGCAGATATGGCCTGGAACACTGAGACCGAAAGGTCGAACATGAATCATATAGTAGATATGATCAACATAGTGATGTTCACCATTGAAAACTACTCCATCTCACGTGATGACCGGACATGGTTTAGTTGATATGGATCACGTGATCATTTAGATGACTAGAGGGATGTCTATCTAAGTGGGAGTTCTTAAGTAATATGATTAATTGAACTTTAATTTATCATGAACTTAGTACCTGATAGTTTTTGCATGTCTATGTTGTTGTAGATCAATGGTCCGTGCTACCGTTCCCTTGAATTTTAATGCGTTCCTAGAGAAAGCTAAGTTGAAATATGATGGTAGCAACTACACGGACTGGGTCCGTAACTTGAGGATTATCCTCATTAGTGCACAGAAGAATTACGTCCTGGAAGCACCGCTAGGTGCAAGACCCGCTGCAGGGGCAACTCCGGACGTTATGAACGTTTGGCAGAGCAAAGCTGACGACTACTCGATAGTTCAATGTGCCATGCTTTACGGCTTAGAATCGGGACTTCAAAGGCGTTTTGAACGTCGTGGAGCATATGAGATGTTCCAAGAGTTGAAGTTAATATTTCAAGAAAATGCCTGAGTTGAGAGATATGAAGTCTCCAACAAGTTCTATAGCTACAAAATGGAGGAGAATAGTTCTGTCAGTGAACACATACTCAGAATGTCTGGGTACCACAACCACTTGACTCAGCTGGGAGTTATTCTTCCTGATGATAGTGTCTTTGACAGAGTTCTCCAATCACTGCCACCAAGCTATAAAGGCTTCGTGATGAACTATAATATGCAAGGGATGGAAAAGACAATTCCCGAGCTATTCGCGATGCTAAAGGCTGCGAAAGTAGAAATCAAGAAGGAGCATCAAGTGTTGATGGTTAACAAGACCACTAGTTCCAAGAGAAAGGGCAAAGGGAAGAAGGGGAACTTCAAGAAGAACAGCAAGCAAGTTGTTGCTCAAGGGAAGAAGCCCAAGTCTGGACCTAAGCCTGAGACTGAGTGCTTCTACTGCAAAGGGACTGGTCACTGGAAGCGGAACTGCCCCAAGTATTTGGCGGATAAGAAGGATGGCAAAGTGAAAGGTATATTTGATATACATGTTATTGATGTGTACCTTACTAATGCTCGTAGTAGCGCCTGGGTATTTGATACTGGTTCTATTGCTCACATTTGCAACTCAAAACAGGGGCTATGGATTAAACGAAGATTGGCTAAGGACGAGGTGACGATGTGTGTGGGAAATGGTTCCAAAGTCAATGTGATCGCCATCGGCACGCTACCTCTACATCTATCGTCTGGATTATTTTTAGACCTGAATAATTGTTATTTGGTGCCAGCGTTGAGCATGAACATTATATCTGGATCTTGTTTGATGTGAGATAGTTATTCATTTAAATCAGAGAATAATGGTTGTTCTATTTATATGAGTGATACGTCTGCAACGTATCTACTTTTCCTAACGCTTTTACTCTTGTTTTGGACTCTAATTTACATGATTTGAATGAAACTAACCCCGGACCGACGTTGTTTTCAGCAGAACTACCATGGTGTTGTTTTTGTTCAGAAATAAAAGTTCTCGGAATGGAACGAAACTTTGCGAGGGATTTTCATATAATATATAAGAATTTCTGGAGCCAAGACCTACCGGAGAGGGGCCCCTGGCTGGGCACAACCCACCAGGGCGCGCCGCCCTCTCCTGGCTCGCCCAGGTGGGTTGTCCCCACCAGGTGGCCCCGCAGACCCTGAAACCGATGCTATAAAATCCCATTTTTCTAGAAAAAAATCAGGGAGAAAGAATTATCGCGATCCACGAGACAGAGCCACCGTCACCTCCTGTTCTTCATCGGGAGGCGAGATCTGGAGTCCGTTTGGGGCTCCGGAGAGGGGGATCTTCGTTCTTCGTCATCATCGACCCTTCTCCATCGCCAATTCCATGATGCCCCCACCGGGAGTGAGTAATTCCTTCGTAGGCTCGCTGGTCGATGAGGAGTTGGATGAGATTCATCATGTAATCGAGTTAGTTTTGTTAGGGCTTGATCCCTAGTATCCACTATGTTCTAAGATTGATGTTGCTATGACTTTGCTATGGTTAATGCTTGCCACTTTGGGCCCGGGTGCCATGATTTCAGACCTGAACCATTTATGTTATCATCATTATATCCATGTTCTAGATCCGATCTTGCAAGTTATATTCACCTACTACGTGTTATGATCCGGCAACCCCGGAGTGACAAAAACCAGGACCACTCCCGGTGATGACCGTAGTTTGAGGAGTTCATGTATTCACTATGTGTTAATGCTTTGTTCCAGTTCTCTATTAAAAGGAGGCCTTAATATCCCTTAGTTTCCAATATGGACCCCGCTTCCATGGGAGGGTTTGACAAAAGATGTCATGCAAGTTCTTTCCATAAGCACGTATGACTATTTACGGAATACATGCCTACATTATATTGACGAACTGGAGCTAGTGCCGTATCGCCCTAGGTTATAACTGTCTCATGATGAATGTCATCCAACAAGTCACCGATCCAATGCCTACGAATTTATCTTATATTTTTCTTGCTAAGTTACTACTGCTGCTATCACTGTTACACTTGCTACACAATTACTGCTATCACTGTTATCGTTACTATTACTGCTGTCACTATTATCAAAACTATCAAACTACTTTGCTACCGATCACTTTGCTGCAGATAATTAATCTCCAGGTGTGGTTGAATTGACAACTCAGCTGCTAATACCTTCAAATATTCTTTGTCTCCGCTTGTGTCGAATCTATAAATTTGGGTTGAATACTCTACCCTCAAAATTTTTTGCGATCCCCTATACTTGTGGGTTATCAAGACCTTTTTCTGGCGCTGTTGTCGGGAACCATAGCTATATTTTTTGAGTCACTTGGGATTATTATCATATTATCACTATGAAGAATCTGAAGGATGCTAAGACTAAGATATTTCCCTCAAGGACAAGGGGAGGTAAGGAACTGCCATCCAGTTCTGCTTTAGATTCACCTTCTTTTATAAGTAGACTTGCAACACCACCACATGCTATTAATTCTGATATATCGCAAGTTATTGATGATGCTACTTCTACTATGAATGATGCTTAGGATGATGCTAGTACCTTGCTTGATAATGATGATGTGCCACTTGGTGATTTTCTTGATAAACAAATTGCTAGAGTAATACAACATGATGTTGTTGAATCTGAAGATGAGTTTGAAACTAAATCTCCTGAAACACCTGCTAGAACTAGCCCTCCTAGTTATGAATTGCCTAAGGTACCGAAAGGTTATGTTATGAGTGAAGAAACAACTAGAGATATTCTTGCTTGCAGAGATAGAGATGATCTAGAGAAATTATTAAGCAAGTATAAAGAAAAATCTTTGAATGCTAGAATGAAATGTGATCCTAAGTTTGCTACTTCACCTCTCTTTATTGATGATAAGGATTATGAATTCTCTGTCGACCCAGAGTTAATTACTTTGGTTGAATCTGATCCTTCCATGGTTATGAAACTGAAACTGTTGTGGCACATCTTACTAAGTTGAATGACATAGCCACCCTTTTTACTCATGATGAGAAGACTCGCTACTACTTTATTCTCAAATTATTTCCTTTCTCATTAAAGGGTGATGCTAAATCTTGGTACAATACTCTTGCTCCTGGTTGTGTGCGTAGTCCCCAGGATATGATTTATTACTTCTCTAAAAAATATTTTCCTGCTCATAAGAAACAAGCTGCCTTACAGGAAATATTTAACTTTGTTCAAACCAAAGAAGAGAGTCTCCCACAAGCTTGGGGGAGGATTTGCCAGTTACTTAATGCTTTGCCTGATCATCCTCTTAAGAAAAATGAAATACTTGATATCTTCTATAATGGACTAACCGATGCTTCTAGGGACTTCCTAGATAGTTGTGCTGGTTGTGTTTTCAGGGAACGAACTGTTGGGCAAGCTGAAGAATTATTGAATAACTTATTGAAAAACTATGATGATTGGACTCTTCCTGAACCACCGGCTAAACCCACTCCGAAGAAGAGGGTTATATTATATCTCAGTCCTGAAGATATGCAAGAGGCAAAGAAATCTATGAAGGAAAACTGTATTAAAGTAGAGGATGTTAAAAATTTACCTCCTATTGAAGAAATGCATGGGCTTAATACACCACCACTGCCTAAGGTGGTAGAAGTAATTTTTCTAATGAAGTTCAATTATAATCACAATCCTCACAATATGCATCCTAGCCAATGCCTTTATGAGTTTGAAAACTACATTAGAAAACAAGATTACTTCAATGCAAATGTTATGAAACAATTGAAATACAATTTTGATATGATTGCTCGCTTGAGTGACTTGTTATTTAGAATCTCAAATGATGTTAGAGGTGTTGGAAAACATGTTTCTATGGTTCAAACCCAGTTAGAACAAGTTGCTAAATCTTAAAGAGAATTGCTTGATGAAATGAATAATAATATACATGACTTTGCTGTTAGAGTTGCAACTAGAGGAGGTAAAATGACTCGGGAACCACTTTATCCTGAGGGACACCCTAAAAGAATTGAACATGATTCACAAAGAGCTAACACTGATGCACGTTGTCCATCTAGAAAGAAAAAGAAAAAGAAAAAGAAAAATGGTAGGACTTTGCATACTTCTAGTGAACCTGAAATAGAAAAACCTCCTGATAATGATAATGAAACTTTTATCTCTGATGTTGAAACTTCTGGTAATGTGATACGTCCATTTTGCATAATGTTTTCTTACTGTTATTTATAATGTTTTTATCCATAATAATGCTTTTTGGAGTAATTCTAATGCCTTTTCTCTCATAATTTGCAAGGTACACACCAAGAGGGAGAATTCCGGCAGCTGGAAATCTGGACTTGAAAAAGCTACATCAGGCTACCTATTCTACACAACTCCAAACAAGTTGAAACTTCACAGGTAATTTTTATGGAATAAATAAGAATTACTGGAACGAATAACCAGCAGAGGGGGCCACCAGGGGGGCCGAACTGGCCATGAAGGATTTAATAATCCGGCTGTGGCCAGTCGAAGCTATACCCAGCAGTTACTTCGGCCTTGTGAATCGGCTGGTGGATGCCTGTCCTCGGCTGGACGTCGTTAAGCGGTCCGTCTGCTTCGAGGGCACGCGTATGGCCTTCGCCCACGTCAAGGTCTGGTGGGCGAAGATGGATGCCATCAAGATTGTGACCGAGGGGCCGCCTGAGGCAAGGAGCACCGCACACCTGAGCGGTATTTTGGAGACATCCTGGAGGGGTCTCGTATTGTAGCGACGAGTGTTCGCAAGACATTATCTTTAAATGAATGCATTCAAGTTGCGTCTGCCTTGTATGATAAAACAAAGTGGGTATGTAATATAATGTTTGTTATGTTTTGAAAAATTTACCTCCTGTGCGGCCGTGTTGTATGAAATCCGAGGGTTGACCAGTCGTCGGCTTCTGCCCCCACGTAGGTAGTACGGAGGTGTTCAGGATGGAATCTAAACACTCTTGATCCAATTATATGATCCTTGAAGGAGTTGTTTAGAGGAACGAACCAGGCAATCAGACTATGCGGCTTTAACGCCCTCACTTAGCCATAGGAGTTTGACAATAAAAATGTTGGCGCAGCCCCTAGTATCCGAACTAGAGTGCTATAAGCACCTGATCGGGAAGTACCGAACCTTCACGTAATGCGAAAGAAATCTACAACGATTTGCAACCTCCGAAGAGCTGACCGGCTCTCGCCGCATTATGACAGTCAGTTTTCGGCTTTCTCTAGTGAGGTGCTCCTTTGGGTAAACCAAGGCACAATCGCAGTAGTTCTCCCTTTACTACCTTAGCCGATATAGCGGAACGTAAGGTAGCAAGCAAAGGAGCCGGGCAACCCAACTATTGACCAAAGACATGATTCGGAGCCAATGCATATAGTGCTAAATTCGGGGTGCCGAACTATACTATAAAAAGTGTTTGGACTTTTGTTGCCGTAGTGCGAGGTGCTATGAAGCCCCTGGCAAATATGAAGCGTACCAAAGTGTACGGGTGCTATCTGATAAGGTTACCCACAGGAGAGAGAAAAAAAGGAAAAAAACAGAAAGGGTGCAAATGTGATAAGTTGGGGCCCTAAACCTCGGGCCGCGAACTGTTTCCATGCTAATTTGATTAGTACGTCAAGGCGCATTGATACAAGTAGTGCGATAAGCAACATGCTATTTAACATGCCAAAAACCAAGGGAGAGCTGCATGTGGGTCCTGAAAAACAAGTAGAGTGATCGTTAACGAAACCACCTGGAAAGTCCCCCATACGTCTGTGTTTCTTGCCGTCTTGGTGTGTTTATCCTTCAAAAGGACCGGTGATAAGGCCATCAGATGGGGCCTGCGGGATTGAAACCTGAAAATGAAAAAGAGGAAAATTGAAAGTATGTGTGTATCCGGTGTCGGTTGGGCCGTACTGTGGATCACAAGCTAGCTATGCCTCCGTCGATGACCATGGAATTTTGTGTGCGTAGTTATGTACGCGCGGTACGAATGCCACTGAGGGAGTCCTGGATTATGGGGTCCTCGGGCGTCCGGCCTGTTATCCATGGGCCGGACTGATGGGCTGTGAAGTCATGAAGGCCGAAGACTGTACCCGTGTCCGGATTGGACTCTCCTTGGCGTGGAAGGCAAGCTTGGCGACCGACTATGAAGATTCCCTCCTATGTAACCGACTCTATGTAACCCTAGATCCCCTCGGTGTCTATATAAACCGGAGGGGTTAGTTCGGAAAGCATACACATTACCATAGTCACACAGGCTAGGCTTCTAGGGTTTAGCCATTACGATCTCGTGGTAGATCAACTCTTGTAATACTCATATTCATCAAGATCAATCAAGCAGGAAGTAGGGTATTACCTCCATAGAGAGGGCCCGAACCTGGGTAAAACATCGTGTCCCCCGTCTCCTCTTACCATCGATCCTAGACGCACAGTTCGGGACCCCCTACCCGAGATCCGCCGGTTTTGACACCGACATTGGTGCTTTCATTGAGAGTTCCACTGTGACGTCGACGAAAGGTTCGATGACTCGCCTTGTCCTTAAAGACAACATCACCTTCAGGGGAGTCCTGGCCCCGGGCCAAACTCTCCGGTTGGGCGGCTTTACCATGATCGCCCGTTCGGCCGTTAAGCCGACGATGACCTCTCGGGCCATCGAAAACCCCTTCGCATCAACTCCAAACACTCCAAGCAGATGGATCAGGCAGAGTTTTCGTCCTTAAACGAGCTCCTAGATCGCATCGCCGCTTTGGGAATCGCCACAGATTATGATCGGGTCGGGTCTAAAACCGATCAGGGAGAAACTGAAACTCCACTGGTCACCCACCAGATAGCGGTGGTCGGGGAGCAGGATGACCAGTCTTCTTTGATATCGAAGAAGGACTATGTCCGGACCGCCGATCAGGAGGAACCGGATGCCCACCAACGAAAGGATGTGACCAGCCCTCCGAACATAGAATCGGACGGCGGTCCCAAACAATTAGAAGATACTCAAGAGCCCAGACTGTTAAGCCCGGAAGGTCTTCATACTCCGGATAATCGGGCAGGTCGGGGCTTGGATTTAATTCCACCCACCCACCCGGACATAAACGCTCTCATGAGCATACAACATCAGTCTCAGGAAATGGTCCACCACTTCTGGGCCAGATTCCTCCTTGTCAAGGATAAGGTAAAAGATTGCCGTGACGAGGACGCAATATCAGTGTTCTGCAACAATTGTGCGGACAAAGGAATCCTCAACGCCATCAATCGCCGCCGCATACTGAAATTCGCTGACTTAGCAACCATCGTACAAAAGTACAACGCGATGGAGAGCGCCTGGAAAACTCAGGCAGCTCGCTGGGAACCATCGGTCCCAACTCAACTCCCCCTATAGGCGAAGAGGGCGCACCCCCATGGCACGCCCAGTCCAACAGTCAAGAAACATAAAACCGCTATGCGGCACGGTACCGTTTTGGAGGGGTGGCTCGATGGCCCATGCAAAATACATACAACACTAGATACCGTGGCAACCCACAGCCTTAGAGCATGTTGGATACTACGACAGGTAGCCAAGAGCGGCGAGGACATCCTTATCAAGGACGCCCCAGAACAGCATCCCCCAGAAGACGACGGCTCAAGAGTATTGACGGTCTTTGAGACATTCGCTTCTAACAACAAGCGCAAAAGGGCACTTCGCGAGCTCACCGAATTCTGCCAAATCGCTGCAATAAACCCTTGGAACGACACGGCTATAACATTTAACACCGGTGATGATCCAAAGTACAGAACAGTCCGAGCGCCAGCCGTGTTAGTCCTCAGTCCCATCGTGGACGGGTTTCGACTTACCAAGGTCCTCATGGACGGCGGCAGCGGACTAAACATCATTTATGAGGACACACTGCATAAAATGGAAATAGACAGGAGCCGCATCAAGCAAAGTAACACAACCTTCCGAGGAATTATACCCAGTCGGGAGGCACGGTGCGCGGGCGAAATCACACTTGACGTAGTATTCGGCACACCGGAGAACTATCGGTCCGAAGAAATAACTTTCCAAGTGTCCCCTTTCAGCAGTGGATACCACACCTTGTTGGGGCGGGATGCTTTTACACGCTTCCAAGCTATACCTCATTACGGGTATATGAAGCTCAAAATGCCCGGACCAAACGGTATAATCACTCTCGTCAGTGATCCGGACATAGCACTCCGCGCTGAAAACAAAACGACATCCCTGGCCTTGGAGGCGCTATCCGAAGCCCTCGCGGCCAAAGAATTAACCGCACTACGCTCCACGGTGGACAGGGACGATGTGATCCTTGACAAACGCCCCAAATCCACCTCCTTCAAACCAGCAGAAGAAATAGTCAAATTCCAGGTCCACCCAACAGACCCCAAGAAGACAACATCTATCGGAGCGCAACTGAACTCAACAGTGGACGCCGCACTACGAGAATTCCTGCGCGAAAACTAGGACATACTTGCCTGGCACCCTTCGGATATGCCAGGGATCCCACGCAAGTTGGACGAATATAGCCTCAATATATTAAAGGGATTTAAACCGGTCAAGCAAACACTACGGCGCTTCTCCGAACCCAAGTGACAAGCTATGGGGGAGGAGCTGGCCAAGCTTATCGAGGTCGGATTCATTAGAGAAATCAAACATCCAGACTGGCTGGCAAACCTGGTGATGGTACCAAAGAAGGATACATCCTGGCGCTTGTGTGTTGATTTCAAGGACCTCAACAAGGCTTGCCCTAAGGATCCCTTCCCCCTTCCCCGCATTGATCAAATCATTGACGCCACCGCAGGACATGACTCAATGTGTTTCCTCCATGCATATTCCGGATATTATCAAATCAAATGAAGGAGTCCGACCAAGCTGCAACAACATTTATTACCCCATACGGGCCATTCTGCTTCAACACCATGCCCTTCGGGCTCAAGAACGCTGGAGTGAAATACCAACGCATGATTCAAACATGCCTGGAGAAGCAGATCGGCAAGACAGTAGAGGCCTGCATCGATGACGTTGTCATCAAAACTAGGCACGTCGAAACACCAATAGACGACTTACGTCTCACATTTGACAACCTCCACGCGTATGACTTAAACTCAACCCGAAAAAGTGTGTCTTTGGCGTCCTCGCTGGAAAGCTGCTGGGCTTCATCATTTCCAACAGAGGAATAGAAGCAAACCCAGCTAAAATCCAAGCTCTGTCATAGTTGGCTACACCAACAGACCTCAAACAAGTCCAGAAACTAGCTGGTTGCGTGGCAGCATTAAGTCGCTTTATCTCCAGATTAGGAGAAAAAGCGCTACCACTCTATCGCCTCTTACGGGGCACCGATAACTTCGAATGGACAGACGCGGCGACCGCCGGACCGGAGGAAATAAAGACCCTCCTAGCAAGCAATCCAATCCTGGCCGCACCAAACGCGGGCGAACCCATGTTGTTATACATATCGGCAACACATCAGGTGGTGAGCGCTGTGCTCGTCATCGAACGAGAATAGGACGGACACAAATTCCCACTTCAAAAACCAGTATACTACGTATCTACTGTCCTCACACCGTGCAAATCCCGGTACCCCCACTACCAAAAAATAGCATATGCGGTCTTCATGGCATCCTGCAAGCTACGACACTACTTCCAGGAGTGTTCAATCACGGTGGCTTCTGAGGTCCCACTCAATGACATAATAAACAATTGCGATGCCATGGGATGGATCGCCAAATGGGCCATAGACCTACTTCCATTTGACATAACATACAAGCCACGTCGAGCCATCAAATCCCAAGTACTGGCCGACTTCGTCGCCGAATGGACAGAGGCCGAACTCCCTAAAGAGTATGGCGCATATTCCAATTGGGTTATTTATTTTGACGGCTCCAAAATGTTGGCAGGGCTGGGAGCGGGAGTCGTGTTAACATCCCCCACTGGAGACGTCATCCAGTATGTACTCCAGATATTATACAAAGACTCCAACAACGCAGCCGAATACGAGGCCCTACTGCATGGCCTTCGGATGGCCGTATCCATGGGCATACAACACTTGGAGGTGCGCGGGGACTCGAACCTCGCCATATCCCAAATAAACGGTGACTTTGACGCCAAAGATCCAAAGATGGCAGCTTATCGTAATGTCGTACTAAAAATGCCGGCTCGGTTCGAAGGACTTGAATTTCGTCACGTCGCCCGAGAAAGTAATCAAGCGGCGGAAGTCCTTGCTCGCATCGGCGTTAAGCGCGACCCCGTCCCGCCTAACATCTTCCTAGAAAGGCTTTTCAAGCCATCCGTGGTTTGGCAAGGGGAGGGCAGCAACAATAGTACAGATCCGAATACAACTCCAAATCCCGAACACACCGATGCTATCAGGGGCTCAGCCATCGAAATAACACCGTCGGCCCATCTCATCATGGGAGTCATTGCCCCATGGACCGAACCTTTCTTGGCCTACATTAATAGGAAGGAGCTTCCCGAAGACCAGAATGAGGCCTACAAGGTTCACGATGGAGAGCTCTACAAGAAAAGTACTACTGGAGTACTTCAAAGATGTATCTCCAAGAAGGAAGGGCGGCAACTTTTAGTGGAAATTCACACCGGTCTCGGTGGACACCACGCCGCAGCTCGGGCCCTCGTTAGCAAGGCCTTCCGTACTGGGTTTTATTGGCCAACAGCCCAAGCAGACGCACAGGACCTCGTCCAACGCTGCGTCGGATGCCAACTCTTCGCCAACCAAAGCCACATGCCCCCAACTGCCTTACAAACTATCCCCATTACTTGGCCTTTCGTGGTCTGGGGACTAGACATGGTCGGACCCCTTAAAGGGGGAAGCCATAAGAAAAATATCTATTGGTCATGGTGGACAAATTCACTAAGTGGATAGAGGCTAAACCGGTCAAAACGGCTGAGTCCGGCCCGGTGATAGAATTCATATCCGGTGTGGTGCACCGTTATGGTGTTCCACACAGCATCATCACTGACAACAGCTCTAATTTCACAGCCGAAGAGGTAAAAACCTGGTGCACTAATCTTGGCATTAAACTCGATTACGCCTTCGTCTACCACCCGCAAACCAAACGGTCAAGTCGAACGAGCCAATGGTCTTATTATGAGCGGCATCAAACCCAGACTAGTGCGGTCTTTGAAAGAATTAGACAAGCATTGGGTTGAGGAGCTCGACTCCGTACTCTGGGGGCTGCGGACCACGCCCAACCGTACTACCGGATACACACCTTTCTTCATGGTGTATGGTGCAGAGGCTGTGTTGCCCTGCGATATTATACATGACTCACCTCGAGTGCGTATGTACAAAGAGAAAGCGGCCGAGTTGGATTGGCAGGACAACCTAGATGCCCTGGAGGAGGAGCGCGACGTCGCCAAAGCTTGTTCAACATTTTATCAACAGCAGGCTCAAAGATATCAAAGCAGAGAAGTACGGGCCAAGACTTACAATGTCAGCGAACTTGTTCTACGCTTGCCGGAGAAGAAAAAGGACAAACTCAAACCCAAATGGGAGGGTCCCTTTATAATTGACAAAGTTCTTACCGGAGGAGCGTACCGTCTTCGTGATGCATCAGACAATCGCCTAGAGCCGAGCCCCTGGAACGCGGCCAGACTTCGAAGGTTCTATGCCTAGCGCTGATTTCTTTGTCCGTCTCCTTCTCCTCTATAGTTTCCATTACTTTTTCTCTCTTTTCCACCTTTATTTCTTTGCTTTAAAGCTCTCATACAGCTCGACCGAACACCGCTGGCGTACACATCTTTACATATGTACGTCCATTATACCTGGGGGCTTCTTGGACAGAAGCTTTTTCATTATTCACGGAGCATCAAGGTCTTCACATATGCGTTTTCTTCCATATATACCTTTTCTTCGCCATTATATGCATCGATATGACTTAAGTTTTGGCCAAGCTGGGTTGTCTGGCTCCTGTGCTTATGCCCTACGTTCCCGTTAGTTCGGCTAGGGCATAAAGGGAGCACATCTGCGATTGTTACTGCCGGGTCATCTAGATGTGTACCTCAGACTGGGTGAAGCCGAAAACTAGTGTTCTTAAGGCAATATTCGGTCGGTGAATTAAAGACGTCTTTTCATTTATTCCATTGCGAACCCCCAGAAGTTATATATACTGTGATTTTCCCATCACAATTCAGACATGTACATTAAATGCATGCACACCCAGGGAAAGGAACCCTTAACGGAACTATTCTCTCTGGAAGATGTTTCTTACAATCTCAATGTAATATAACATAGCTAGTCGGATACAACTTGTCTGTTCAAGCACTATGACCCCTACGCCTAGTTTTCCATGCATACCCCGGTCTATTCGCCCGCGACGGTATTCGGAAACACTCCGCACCTTCGGGTCCGGATGTTGAAGAGAAAAGGTCTGCAATGACAAATGATATACAATTCAGCTAGAGTTCCACATGATGAGGAAAGTACATAGTCACTTGGACTCAAACACTTCCTCCTCTACACCGTCCAACAGGCAGTCTAACTTACAATCCTGTTGGGAATATTTGGCGGCCACCTCTACTTGGTCATATACTAAACTAACGGGAATTTCTTCCCCATTTGACCCTAACGGTCCAACCCGGGCCATATGATTCGGATCCAGCTTGGTATATCGCGTTTTCACCATGGCCCAAGCCTCTCGCGCACCCTCTCGGCAGGCCAATATCTTCCATAGTCGGATACGCCGCCGCACTCCCTTGAACAGCTCTACAAGCTCCTCCATACTTCTTGGAGGGGAGGCGGATGGCCATAAGGCCTTGGCAACGCTCTGTATGGCCAGCCGGGCATGCTCGTGCACTTGCGACAGTCTTTGCAGCAGATCACTTGATGATCCGGACACCTCCTCTTCAGGACGGCCCGTCAATATACCTGCAAACATAACTATATCAGTTCCATTTATCTCTGGACTACTTTAAAAATAGTTCAGACACATACTGAATATGCCGCCCCGCAGCTTCTTGTTCTCCTTCACGGAATCGGCTAGCTAGGCTCGAACATCTTTCAATTCTTCACCCAATGTAGTGTTGGAATCCTGTAGCTTGTTTTTCTCGTCTCTAATGCGGGTCAGCACACGCTCGCCCACGGCATGTAGCCTTTTCGCCTCTTTTTCTCCCTCTTGGGCGATCTTCAACTTCTCTTCAAGTTGATCAGGCGACCCTATTATGCGATCAGCAGTAGAATTAGCACAGTTGGTATACAATTATTGTTCCTCGATGGAGGGGAATGTTACCAGAAGACGACTTCTTGAAGTTTTCCAGTTCGGCGGTAGCAGCATTTAGCTGCACCAGGCACTGCTCCAGCTCTTGGGCTAGCAAGCCATTCTTCTTTGTAAGGACCTGGTCGTACAACGATCCTCAAATCAGTTGTGCCAACTGCTTTTGGTCTTGGGGGCTACGGGTATATGTTTATCCTTTTTTGACAAAGAAAACTTACCTGCACATCTGTGAGATATTGGTTCATGGCTCTTCTAAGCCCATCTCGAGCAGCTCGGATGTATGCGTGGCCCGAGCTAAAGGCATTAAATGCCTCTTCCGAGAACTTGGCGTCTCACAAGACAGCCCTGCAGCGCCGATGGTTCATGGCACTCTCTACCTCCGAGTTGCTGACAGACATATTTTCCGAACCCTTGGCCAAAGGGCAGTCCGGCGTTATTCCTGCACCGGCCCCAGTCTCCCCGATTGGATCTAAATCCTGGCTATCGGGAGCACGACCGACCGGGCCCTCGGACACAGTTCGGCGAACCTTCTTCCTGTAACCAAACAAACACACAAGTCACAGTCGGATGCGGCCGCTGAAAAGCATATTTATCCGTACCTCCTCTATGAAGGCCTGGCTGTGTCTTCACCGGTCTTCCTCTTCGATGGCTTGCCCGGCGCGGGAGCCGATCTCTTCGGAATCACCGAACGTCTCCCCTGTGGAGCACGATACAGTGCGGCGGGTGAGGCAGAATAAGAGCACTCTTAGAAAGGGTGTTTCTTGATTATTTACATGTGAAGCACGAAGAAGGCCAGGGTAGTCGGAGGTGATGGCCACTTCCGTGCCGTCATAGCTTGTCTGGTAAAACACTCCCTTCGCGAGCACCACGAATATATCTGGATCCTCTTCAAACCTACGATCTAGCTCCTGGTTGTGGTTCTCCGGCTGTGGGGCGGGACTATGAAGTCCTTCGGTGACCTTCCGCCAGTGATGTCATAACAAACAGACTAGAAATTTATCAAAAGTGATCCGGAAATGGAATGAGTGGAGCAAATGGGTTGAGGCTTACCCAACTGGGAGGATCATACATAGAATACCCATCTGTGCGCTTAATGCGAAGAAACTCCTCTTCCTCCCCTTTAAACAGCTCGACCAATATTTTGGCCAGAGCGGCGGGGGTATCCGGACCCTTCCGGCCATACCGGGAGGCGTCATCCTCTCCATTATAGTGCCACATTGGCAGCCCTCTGTATTGTAGCGGCTGAACCCCTTGCACTATGGAGGTCGCCATTACCTGGATTATTGTAAGTCCGGACTGAGCGAGCATCTTTATCTTGCTCATGAGCTGACGAACTTCTGCGATGTCATCCTCTTCAAGACTCTGGGGACGCCAACTGTGGCGTTTCTTCAGCGGAACGCTCGCAAATTCAGGAAGACCCTTTCGAACTGGGTCAAGAAGCGCGACATCCTCGATATAGACCATTCGGAAGGCCATTCTTCGGGTGCCTTCCTTGGTGTGCCGGACAGATATCCGGTATCGGCGATACGCCATACTTCGGCTCCGCCCACTTCAAATATTGACCCCTCGTGATTACGCAGGACAAGACAGAACAACTTCCTCCACAGCTCGAAATGAGCCTCGATGCCAAGAAATATTTCGCATAAAGCGACATAACCCGCAATGTCCAGAAGGGAGGCAGGGGTGAAGTGGTGCAGCTGGAGGCCATAGTATTCCAGAAGCCCTTGAAGGAACGGATGGATTGGAAATCCGACGCCTCTTAGTAGGTAGGGGACAAAACACACTCGCTCCCCCCGGATGGATTGGGGAAGCCCTCACTACAAAAAAAAGACACATCCGTGACATTTTGGGCCGAACGAAAATCTTTTCTGTCATACTTATGACACTTCTATGACGATAATTGTGACAAAACCCGGTATCATCATAGATGTGGTGGGGTCCTACTTCTATGACAAAAATTATGACAGAAAATGGGCTTTTCGTCCTGGGCGGGCCGGAGACGCAGCTGCATGACATTCTTTGGGCCGTCCATGATGGAAAAAACCATGGTAGAAGCGAGGGCGCGGAAAATATCGGGGAGTCCCCGGTTACGGTGGGTGGTCGGGGCCGAGCGATGCGCGTTTCTCTCATACGTACGCGCGTGTGTGCGAGGCGTTGGGCTCTAACTGAACCCGAGCGAGGCGTTGGGCTCTAACTGAACCCGAGCGATTGCACTGCAGGCTACGCGTTACTGAACCCGAGCGATCGATCTATGGCTGTTAACTGAACCCGATCGAGCGATTCCTTCGATACTGCTGCTAACTGAAGCCGATCGATGCTGCCTCTGGATGAACAGTGAGCGTTGCGGGGGGGGGGGGAGGGTTGGATGAATAGTTCCCGGTGGGGGTGGATGAACAGGACCCCGTGGTGTTGCCTCATGATGAACAGTACCCCGATCGATCGAGCCGGTTGGGGCTGGATGAACAGGACCCCATGGAGGGCTGGATGAACAGGACCACCCCATGGAGGGCAAGATGAACAGTAGACGGTGGAGGGCAGGATGAATAGTAGCCCGTGGAGGGGTGGTTGAACAGGTGCCCGTGGAGAGGGCTGGTTGAACAGTAGCCGGTGGAGTAGCGCGCGGTGGAGGCTGGATGAACAGGAGCCCGTGGATGAACAGTCGCAGGTGGAGGCTGGAGGAGGTCAACTGTGGATGAACAGTAGCCCGTGGAGGCTGGAGGGGGTCGACGGTGGAGATGAACAGTATCCCGTGGAGTCCCGTTTTGCGGTACGCCACACCCCTCCCGATGAACAAGACCCCCGTTTTGACCGTAGCGCTCCAACACAAGCCCGTTTCCTCCGTTTTGCGGTACGCCACACCCCTCCCGATCAACAGGACCCCCGTTTCGACCGTAGGAGGTCCGTTTCCTCCAATTTGCGGTACGCAAGACCCCTCCCGATGAACAGGATCCCGTTTCGAACGTGGCCAGTCGAACACAAGGCCGTTTCCTCCGTTCTGCGGTACGCCAGGCCTCGTTTCCATCGGCTGTTCCGTCCAAGCCCTCCCGATGAACACGACAACGTATTTCGTTCCGACCCAGCCGGTTGGCTCCCCATGAACACGACGACGATGCTGTTTCTCCGTTCCAACCCAGCCATGTACACGAGCCCTGGCCGTATGTACGCGCGAGTAGGCGTTCGAGACCCCCCGTACGTACGTACGTGGCCGTATTTACATTCTTGCACCCTGGCCACTGTACGTACGTGTACATGCTATGTTCGCGCCTCTACTACGACACGTGCGCACCTCTACATTGTCGGATGTGGGGTTCCGGCAAAACCCTTAAGGTTCGAACTCTGGGGTGCGCGCGAAGTCTTTCCCTCCTACCGATCCACGCCCTATCTCACTAAGATCTCGCGGACGAACTCGACGAACTCGAAACACAGAAAGACACGAGATTTATACTGGTTCAGGCCATCGTTGTGGTGTAATACCCTACTCCAGTGTGTGTGTAGTGGAGCCTCTTGGGCTGATGATGAACAGTACAAGGGGAAGAACGGCCTCCTGAGGTTGAGGCGTTCTTGTGCTCTGTGGACTTGTGGATGAGAACTCGACCCGTCCCCCCCAGTTCACCTGTCTACTGTGGTGGATAGTTCTACTTATAGCGGCCCTGGTCCTCTCCCCAAATATTAAGCGAGAAGGGAGCCAACAACGGCGGGCAAATTTGAAGGGAACAACTAGTACAAGCTATCTTGACAAAAACGGTCTTCGCCTGCAAAAGGCTCTAGTGGTGACGCCGTCTTGGGCTCCACGATGACCTCCATCTTGCAGTCCTTCTGGTCTTGGTCTCGTTGCACCGATATGGCAACCTTTGCCTGATGCCTCAGTACTCCTCATCTGCGCTGGCCTCCTTAGCACCAAAGAGGAAACAAGGACGCTGCGCGCACTGGCGCCCGCCTGATCTCGATCGTCATGGCTGACGTCACTTGAGCCTTGCGAGGTTTGCCCCGCCTTGATATCTCCGCTCCTCGTGAGCCTGCCTGGCCAGGCCGCTTCCGAGGAGGTCTTGTGTCATTCGCCTCGCGAGGCTTGGCCCCTCGCGAGGGTCTTGGACGCCTTGTCGATGAAGATGGGCCGTACGGCCTGCTAGCTTAGCCACGCTGTGGGCCGCCGGTAGGCAAGTCTGGGGACCCCCGTTCCCAGAACGCCGACAGTAGCCCCCGGGCCCAAGGTGCGCTCGGGCTTGGCTTCGCGGCGAAGCCAAGGGTCAAGTACGGAGCGCCGCGGGCCCCAAAAGCCTGTGGCCTCGGTTGACGCGTGGCGATTGATTGGACGTGGGCGTCTCCACTTCCCCACGCTGCCTCGGCAACTGCTAGACTCGACAAAAGGCTGGCGCAGACAATGCTTGCCTTCATTGCTTCTTCCTCACCTCGCTCCAGATCCCCTTTCTCGCTTCTCGCCTTCGGTGCCTCCAGATCTGCTTCAATCTTGTTCTGCGCCCGCGACAGATGGTGCCGCGCAAGGCCCAGTCTTCCTTGGCGCCGGCTTGGTACGAGCCGGCTCTTGAAGCGCCCACCGTCACAGAGAAAAGCCTCGCCTCCACGCACTTGCTAACGGCGGGGGAGAGCAACGAATGGGGGAGACGGAGCTCCGGCTTGCCTCCGACACGCCGGAGCCTGAGGGGAGCACCTTCTTTCCCTTCTTTTCGAGAAGCGTCGCCATCGGGTTGGTTCCTCCCTTCTCCGATTTCTTTTATGAGGTCCTCGACCATTACGGGCTGCAGGCGCTGCACCTCCATCCCAACACTGTCCTCCTCCTGTCCATCTTCGCCTAGTACTGCGAGGCGTATCTGGGCCTGATGCCGTCCGTGGCGCTCCTGCGCCACTTCTTCCTCCTTCGTGTCAGTGAGGGGCACGTCTCTGGGTGCGCCAATTTCGTTGTGTCCGGCAAGGCCAACTCAATCTCGAGCACCGGGAAGAGGGCCGACAACATCCGGGCCAAAGCGCGTCCATCCGCGCCTGATACTGCCGTCGGAGGCGCCCTAGTCCAACAAGGAGTGGCTCCGCGCAGAGCTTGCCGACGAGCGGGCGTTGCCGGTGCTGGCGCAGATGCAGGCGGACCTTAAGCCTGGCAACGCGAAGGCGGCGAAGGTCACAGGGGCCATGCTCCAGAGGGAGTTCCTAGTGCTGCGCGTCGCCCCACTTCAGGCGCGTGCGCGTCCCTTGTGGGAGCTCGGGGGTGATGAAGACATGACCCGCCTGAGACAGGGGGCCTTTCCTGGTGCCGAACTGGCTGCTATCCTGCGCGTCCTGGTTGGGGAGAACCAGGTGTACCCGCCGAGCGCCTTCACTCCTTTGTACGTCCGCGAGGATTGGGAGCCGCTTGTGCTTTCCAGGCCGACCTTCGATGCGCGCGGGCTGGTGCCGACAGCGCTCGCAGGGGCTCCCATAGCACTGAATCTGGTAGAGGTGTCCTCTGATGAGTCCCATGGGGAGGAGGAAGAAGAGGTGTACTCGGAGAAGACTCTGGAGGAGGTGGGGGACACTCCTTCTTTGAGCAAGGACGAGCTCATCCGCGCCCTGCCCGACGACGCCGAGGCCGACGCTCGCGATGAGGAGAGGGGGCAGCCTCTCATCCCGATGAGGGGTAGGTCGTCGCTGGTGCCTCGCTAGGCCGCTTTCGTCCCGACGCCTCCTGGGGCTGGCTGCGGCTCTTCCTCCGCACCGCCTACCGCCGCCGGAGCCCGCACGCCTGTTCCTCAGGTCCCGATGCTGTCAGGCTTCAGTCTCCCCAAGCGGAAATATGTTGTGGTGGATCGGTAAGTGCCTGGAACTTTGTCCTGTCCCTGCTTGTACTCGTCGTTTCCTCACGCTCACCCTTGGTTGATCGGGCGGGTGCCCTCGGCGAAGAAAAGGAAGGAGGATGCGACGGTCGCACCTCCTTCCGCAGGGAAAGGAGGCAGCAGCAGCATCCGCACCTCCCCAAACCGGTCACCCTCGCGAAGCCAAGGAGGGCATCACCGTGTGGAATCAGCCCCCATGCCCCCACCGGCTCCGGAGGTGCCGATGTCTGGCTTGGCTGGAGAGGTCCCGGCTGCTCCGGAACCTGCAGCCTCCCAGGCCTTGGTGATGGCGTCGGCTCCTCCTACTGCTGCACCTGCACTCCTTGGTTCTTCTGCTCCTGCTGTTGTTCTGGAACGTGCTCTTTCGGAGATGACCCAGTTGCAGGCAGATCTCCTGGGCGCGGACCCACGCTTGGTGGCCGGGCGCCTGGAGCTGGCCTCTGGCTGGCTTCACTTTGACTTGGCGGTTCACGCGACGCTGAGCCAGGCCGCTGCGTCTTCCGAGAAGGAGAAGCAAAGTGCCGCCAACGCTGCAGCCATTCGTGAGACGGCGCTGAAAGACGCCAAGGCCGCCCGTGACCGTTGCCAAGCGCTGGAGGACGAGTTGTAGAGCCTGCGCGACAAGCACGCCGAAGAAGTGTGCAACCGCCTGGCAAAGGAGGAGGAGGTGAAGGCCCGGGAGGACGCCGTCAAGAACGTGACGCTAAGCTGGCGGAGTTGGGGAAGACACAGGCCGCCGAACGCAACCGGTTGGAAGAGCTGGAGCGGAAGGTGAAGGCGGAGGAGGCCGATCTTGACGCCAAGGCGCGAGTCCTGGCCGAAGATCGCGCGGCCTTTGCCGACCTCGAGAAGAGATCTCGCAAGGCACTGAAGATGCTCTATGATCATGGTCTGGAGAAGGCGCTGGCCACTGATGAGGACGGCCCCGCCCGGCTACTTCCTCTCTTGGTGAATGCGCTCGAGGAAGTCGTTGATGGCATCGGTCCTATGGCGGAGGCAGAAGCTCGCATCCTGTCTTCAGCTGCATTGACCCGCGTTTTCAGCCACCTGCACCTTCACGACCCCAACGCTTGCCTTGACGAGCTGCTGGAGCCTGTGGCTGAGGATCACTGCAAAGCCGCTGCCGCAGCTATGCAAGGTCAGGTGGAGGACCTGCTGGAGAGGTTCCGCGGCTTTGCCTCCTCACCCTTGTCTGGCAATGCCGCCGACCCTGCTGCTGGTGGTGCAGGTGAAGACGTCGCTACCCGGGATGGAGCACCTACTGCAGGCGACGGCGGTGTCCAGGGGTGACCTGCGCTAGTTTCCTGTTTCTTCCTGCAACATGCATCAGGCCTCCTGGAGGCGTTTAGACTTTTCGTTCGATATTGTGAGGACAATATGTTTGTAATATTTGCTTCGAGATTTTGCGATTTCCTTCCTATCCGCTTTGTGTTCTGCGTCGGCAGAGCCCGGCCCCGCGCATACCTCAACCGCCATTGGGTCGACCGGAGGCCAGGACGGACCAAGGAGTGAGGGGCTACGTGACCAGTTAGGCTCCTGAGTCGCGATGCTCAGGAGTCCCCCTTGACGCGCAAACAGCTTATAGGGAGAGTACGCGAGGATAGACCAATGTTCTGCATTGGCAGAGCCCGGCCCCGCGCATACCTCAACCGCCGTTGGGCCGACCGGTCAGGACGGACCAAGGAGTGAGGGGCTACGTGACCAGTTAGGCTCCTGAGTCGCGATGCTCAGGAGTCCCCCTTGACGCGCAAACAATCTCCATACCTTCCCTCGCCGAGGCCTCGGGAGGGGTCCTGCGATGACCAGGTCCAGGAGACCTGTTCGGCGGCATGCGCTTGGGCGTGACCCGAGAGCAGCCCCCAGGCCCGGAAGACCCGGTTGGGTGGCGTACGCTTGGGTGTGACCTGAGCGCAGCCCCCGTGTCCAGCCCCCTCGCGCGGCTCTCCCGAGGGGAGACGTTGCGGTGAGCCCAGACGCTGAGCTCTAGGACTCCCTGAGGTTCGTACGACCGTGGAGTCGCCCTCAGTTGTTTATCACCAACGCGGAGCATAGTGCTTCCGCTTGTGCACGGCCATAGCCGCTCCTCGGCAGTGTCGACGGCCAGCGCGGAGCATGGTGCTTCCACTTGTGCGTGGGAGGGGGCCCCCCTCCGGGAGGAGCCCCCGGGGCGTGTACAGCCCCGCCCTGACACGTGGCTTGCACGGCAGGGCTGCGAGGTGTATCTGGGCACTCGTGAGCCAGCGCAGTACTCACGAGGCCCTACCTCAAGGCGGGTTGCGCCTGGTCTTGAGTCTTCGATGGCTGTGTGCTCCCGCGGGATAGTTAGGTGCAAGCGCTCTGCGTCCTCAGGTCCCTGCCCTTGAGCAAGCTCAGCCGCCGCTGGTATGCCAGGTCGCGATGTCGTGGTCAAGGCGAGGGGTGAGGGCTGGAGAGCTAGTAAGAGCTCCTGAGTCGCGATGCTCAGGAGCCCCCTTTTAACGCGCAAGCGGATTGCACGGGGTGAATGGACCCGTGGTGGGTGGTGATCGGGCAGTTGAATATCATAGTCAGGTCAAGCATGGAAGGCAAATCAGCTTGGGTAAATGCAGAAAGATACATGCCACTGGGTCAGGCCCGAGTGGCTTGGGGATGATGCAGCCCGAGGGGCGCCCCCCAGCAAGGTAAGCTAAGACGTAAGCAAAAAGGGATACACGCCACCGGGACGGACCCATGCGGCCTGGGAATAGTGTAGCCCGAGGGGCGCTCCCAGATTAAACGAACTTGGAAGATGTCACCTAGTTCTGTAGACGAAGTAGAGTTGGGGCAGCTGATGGTACGCGACGAAGGAGCGGCTCCTCATGAGCCACCGGGGCCCTGAGCCTCGGGAGGCTCCGGGGGTTCTGGTGGTTCCCTAAAGACCGTCTCCATCTCTTCTAGGACGGCGTGGTACCTGGCCTCCTGAGCCGCCAGGACACGCCGCACATCGCGCTGGTAGGCTGACGCCACGCTCGGCAAGCCAAAGGGCATGCGAACGTAGCTGTGTGGTGGGCCCTCGCAACGGCCCACACGCGAAGGCCAGAAACGCTCCTGAGTTGCGGCCCTGTTGAGCCCTGGGACGTCGATGCAGACACGCAGCTCAGCATCCTCGCCTGAATGGGGAGCTACGCCTGGTGAGCGGCGGTCGCCGGGCATGCCCTTGCGTCTTGCAGTTCCTGAGTGGTCTCGGTGATGAACTCCCGAGCGGTGGGCATCCCTTGCCCTGTGTTCTCCTGAGGGAAACGTGCCGCGAAGCACGCCTCCAAGTGGTGCCCGAGCACCTCCCTCATGAGGTTGGCAAGGTCTGAGGCCTTCCAGAAGAGAGCCCCCGAGCCCTGCCCGAGGAGGGCGCCGGGCGTGCCTTCCTATGCGACGGAGGGAGGCGCCCCTGGAGCGGGCGCTGATCCTGACGAGGCTCCAGCTGCTATGTCACCCTGCTGAGGCCCGGCACGGCGCAACTGCTTCTTCTTGGGGATGGCCTCCGGAGGCCCTCACTTCTGCTGTCGGGGTCGTCGATTGCTGCAGCTTGGAAGGCACGCTCGAGGGAGCACACCGCATCTCTTTCCTCACATGGGACCGTGATGATTCCGCCGCTTCCCGGCATCTTGAGGACGTAGTAGCCGTGGTGGGTGATGGCCATGAACTTGGCCAGGGCTGGATACCCGAGGATGGCGTTGTACGGCATACGGATGTGTGCGACGTCGAAGTCGATGAGCTTGGTGTGGTAGTTCTTGCGCTCCCCGAAGGTAACAGGCAGGCGGATCTGCCCTATCGGTGTAGTGGAGCCGTCGGTCACTCCTGCGAAAGGCTTGGTAGGCTGAAGCTGCTCATATGGCACTTGGAGGTTGTCGAACGTGTCGACGGACATGACGTTGAGCCCCGCGCCACCGTCAATGAGGGTCTTGGTGACTTGCACATTGCTGATGACTGGGGAGCAGAGCATCGGGAGGGCGCCAGCAGTGGCTGCGCACTTGAGCTGATCCGCTGAGTTGAAAGTGATGGCGCACTGGGACCACCTGAGCAGGCGCGTGGCCTCGAGCTTGGGGAGCACCGCGTTTACTTCACAAGTGAATTGTTTGAAGATGCGTTGAGAGGTTGGGGCCTGCGCCGCCCAAGATGCAGGCGATAGCACGCGGCTCCTGGAAGCCCCCAGCCCCCTCGTCCTGATGGTGATCGTCGTTCCTTCTTGGTGGTGGCGGCAGCGGGGGAAGACCAGCGTTGCCCTGAGGGCGATCCTCACGAGGGTTGTCCCTCCAGGCGCCCTCGCGAGGATGGTCCTGCCAGCAGTCCTCACGAGGCCTGTCGCGCCACTCCTGGCGCGGGCCGCGGTCGTCCCAGCGTCCGCCTCCACGTCCTCGTCTGCGGCCCTAGCCCCGATCGCTACGCTCGGGGCGTCGACCGAAACGTCCTTCGCGAATGGCTCTGAGCTCTTGACAATCGTTGGTGTTGTGGGTGTTCAGGTTGTGGAAGGCGCAGAACGGTCGGATGTTCTTGGGTGACCCAGGCTGATCTCTGCCCCGCTCGGTGTCCGGTTCCGCCGCAAGCACAGCTGCTTCCTTGCGCTTCACGTCCTTGGCCTTGGCCTTCTTTTCCACTGCACCCGCAGCTGGCAGCTCGAGGAGGGAAAGGCGCCCCTCCTCACCTCTTGCGCACTTGGTCGCCAGGTTGAACAGCTCCTGAGACGTGCAAAGCTCCTCGTGGATAGCGAGCTCTTCCTTCAGCTTGACGTCATGGACGCTGTCAGAGAATGCGGAGATGATGGCCTCGTCTGTGACCTTGGGGATCTTGAAGCGAGTGTTGTTGAAGCGCTGGATGTACTTCTGGAGGGTCTCTCCTGGTTGTTGCTTGATTCAGCGCAGGTCACCCGCGGCCGGCGGGCGGTCGCGAGTGCCCTGGAAGTTGGCGATGAAGCGGTCGCGCATCTCATCCCAGGAGGAGATCGAGCCGTGCTGCAGGTTCAGGAGCCAGGAGCGGGCTCCATCCTTGAGAGCCATGGGGAACCAGTTCACCATGACTTTCTCATCGCCGTTGGCAGCTTCGACGCTCAGCTCGTAGAGCTGCAGGAACTCCGCAGGGTCGGCGGTGCCGTCGTAGCGAGGGGGCAGATCTGGCTTGAACTTGCCCGGCCAAGCGACGCTACGCAACTCGGGGGTGAAGGCGCGGCAGCCGGCTGTGGTTGCCGGGGCCCGCCTCAGAGGTGGAGCTTGGTCTTGGTGAGGTCCATGCGCCGCCACTGCGGGCAGCGCGCGGTCTTGACGAGGCGGTGCGGGGAGCGCGGGTGCAGCTTCTCATGGCCGAGGGATTTCTTGGCAGCTTCTCTCTTCACGCGCGGGCACCGGGCGTGGTGGATCACGCTGTGGGGCCGCGCGCCTTGGCGCCAAGGCGCAGTCTTGAGGCAGAGGTGGCGGAGGTGCGCCATGAACCGCGTCGCCTCTGGCTGGCGGAGGGTGAGGCGAAGAGAGGGACTGCGCCGGGGAGCCCCCTGTGGCGCGGACGAACTCGGCGACGCGGTCGAGCCACTCCTCATAGAGGTCGTCAACCGGGCGGTAGCGCAGGAGCTCGTTCGCGGTGAGGAGTGCAGCCCGAGCCTCCATGGGAGCGCGGCGTGGTGAGAGGAAGAACCGGCCGGGGTCAGTGATGGAGTGGCGGTGCGGCCGTCCTGCCGCACCAATGGGTGCAGGGAGGACACTTGCTGCTCGTTCCCTGCCGGGCCAGTGGCGGCGTTGGCGGCTGGAGAAGGAGAGCGGCGCGGTGGCCCACCGACGGGAGCCGTCTGGGCGACGCGGGCAGTGAGGGCAGCCCGGCGCTCAGCTCGAGCACGGCGAGCGTCTGCCATGGAGACGACAGAGCGACGGACCGACGGAAGGGAAACAACGGCGCACCTCTACCTAGCGCGCCAAATGTCGGATGTGGGGTTCCGGCAAAACCCTTAAGGTTCGAACTCTGGGGTGCGCGCAAAGTCTTCCCCTCCTACCGATCCACGCCCTAGCTCACTAAGATCTCGCGGACGAACTAGACGAACTCGAAACACAGAAAGACACGGGATTTATACTAGTTCAGGCCACTGTTGTGGTGTAATACCCTACTCCAGTGTGTGTGTAGTGGATTGCCTCTTGGGCTGATGATGAACAGTACAAGGGGAAGAACGGCCTCCTGAGGTTGAGGCGTTCTTGTGCTCTGGGACTTGTGGATGAGAACTCGACCCGTCCCCCCCCAGTTCACCTGTCTACTGTGGTGGATAGTTCTACTTATAGAGGCCCTGGTCCTCTCCCCAAATATTAAGCGAGAAGGGAGCCAACAACGGCGGGCAAATTTGAAGGGGAACAACTAGTACAAGCTATCTTGACAAAAGCGGCCTTCGCCTGCAAAAGGCTCTAGTGGTGACGCCGTCTTGGGCTCCACGATGACCTCCATCTTGCAGTCCTTCTGGTCTTGGTCTCGTTGCACCGATATGGCAACCTTTGCCTGATGCCTCGGTACTCCTCATCTGCGCTAGCCTCCTTAGCACCAAACAGGAAACAAGGACGCTGCGCGCACTGGCGCCTGCCTGATCTCGATCGTCATGGCTCACGTCACTTGAGCCTCACGAGGTTTGCCCCGCCTTGATATCTCCACTCCTCCTGAGCCTGCCTGGCCAGGCCGCTTCTGAGGACGTCTTGTGTCGTTCGCCTCGCGAGGCTTGGCCCCTCGCGAGGGTCTTGGATGCCTTGTCGATGAAGATGGGCCGTACGGCCTGCTAGCTTAGCCACACTGTGGGCTGCAGTCAGGCAAGTCTGGGGACCCTCGTTCCCAGAACGCCGACATACATCGACGAGTATGTACGTACACGTTCGCAACCAGAATGACAATGCTACGTACGCTTCGACCAGGTGGGTCCCGACTGTCAGGCACTTCCTTGCGTGCGAAGATGTAGCTGGTGGGTCCCAGCAGTCAGGGGAGCGAATCGTTTTTCTTTTTTTTGCCGGACGTACTTCCTTGCGTGCGAAGTTGTAGCTGGTGGGTCCCAGCAGTCAGGGGGAAACGTTTTTTCGCGACATACGGTGGCCTGTCCGGTGGTCCCCGTTGTCAGGTGGAGGAATAATTATTTTGCGCGTAATAAGGGGCACTTCCTTGCTGCGGCCATGGACCCAGCTGTCATCCTCTCCACGTATAGTACTCTTCTGATGGAAGTCATTCCTTGACCATGTTGACCATGCCGTGCCGAGAGCACTAGGGCGGTGGACGACGACGAGGCCTAGGAAGGGGACGACGCGGAGCTGGGGAAGACGCGGTAGTGAAAGCCTGCGCGGAGAGGAGTACGAGGGTTCACTAGTTCGGCTGCGGTGTGAGGCTGTCGTCGCCGCAGGGCCTAGCCAGCGGTGGGATTAGTAGGGGGCGGTGAGGTCTCCGCGGCAGCACAGCCGGCCACGGGAGGCAGGAGCATGCGGCACGACCGGCGCTGCTTTGGGCGGCTGGAGCAAGAAGACCAGAGGTTGAAGAAGCACTACGGCCGTTCGATGGACATCGTACGGTCACTGGAGCTAGAATCGTTCATATTGACTAAGTTGACAAAGCACTCCGTCCCCATCAACTCAGTAGGCCCACAAGTCAGCCACCCACCAAGGTGGGTCCCAACTAGCAGGGGGAGTATTCATTTTTTTGTGCGTAATAAGGAGGCACATCCGGTGGGTCCGAGTTGACAGCGGGGGGAACGTTTTTTCGCGAAATACGGTGACCCATCCTGTGGGTCCCAGCAGTCAGGGGGGAACGTTTTTTCGCAAAATACGGTGGCCCTTCCGGTGGGTCCCTACTGTTAGGTGGAGGAATCATTATTTTCCGCGTAATAAGGAGGCACTTCTTTGCTGCGGCTGTGGACCCAGCTGTCAGCCTCTCCACGTACAGTACACTTCCGATGGAAGTCATTCCTTGACCACGTTGACCACGCCGCGTTCCGTTGCATGCATGCGTCCATGGGCGTGGTGTGTCCCCAGTGTCAGCCTCTCACGTACAGTCATGTTCCGATGACTCTCGGTTTTTGACAACGTTGACCATACCGTGCCGAGCGCACCAAAGGCCGGTGGACGACAGCGAGGCCCCAGACTGGAACGACCCGGAGATGGGGAAGACGGGGCAGTGGAGTCGCAGATGGAGAGGAGTGGGAAACTTGACTGGTTCGGGTGCGCGGCAGCACAGCCACGGTGCCGCCCACGGGAGACAGGAGCAAGAACAGAGGTTGAAGAAGGAGCATGGCTGTTGGATTAACATCCAACGGTCCAGCTGCTAGAATCATTTGTTGATTAAGTTGACAAAGCCCTGCGTACACGTCTGCTTAGTAGGCCCACAAGTCAGCCACCAAATCTGACGGGTCCCAGCTTTCAATGGGAGGAATAATTTTTTCGCATAACAAGGAGGCACTTCCTTCCGTGCGAAGATACAGCCGGTGGGTCCCAGCTGTCAGGTGGAGGAGACATTTTTTCAACTTAATAAGGAGGAACTTTCCTTGCGTGCGACCATGGACCTCGTGGGTCCCAGCCGTCAGGCTCTCCACGTACAGCCCTCTTCCGATGACTCTCATTTGTTGACCACGCCGCACCGAGCGCAGCGAGGCGGTGGACGACGGCGAGGCCCCGGACGGGAACGACTCAGAGATGGGAAGACACGGCAGTGGAGTCGCAGATTGAGTGGAGGAGAAGGGTTATAACTGGTTCTGGTGTGGCATGGGGCTGCAGTCGGTGGAGAATAACAGGAGGTGTGGAGGGGTGGAGGGATAGCCTGGCCGGCGGAGGGGTAGCGCTTCGCAGCGATGCGTGCTAAGCAGAGCCGCTAGCCACGGGAGGCCGGACCAGGCGGTCCCGGCGACGCTGGAGGAAGAAGACGAGAGATTGAAGGTGCATGCCGACCAAGTTGACAACGCCCTGCGTAGGCTTCGACATATTGGCCCACATGTCAGCCTGCAAAAATGTGGCATATATTTAACCCATGTTTTCTAGAATGTACAGTCCATTTGCTGGGCTGGGTGAACAAATAATTTCGCGTCAATGCGGCCCATTTATATTATCTAAGAAATCCTAGCCCATTTGCACTTTCTTCAAATACACGAATTAGCTGGGCTCGTTATATATATAATGTTATGTTAGAATGAGCAATTAATATCAAAAATAAACCGGAGAGGCACATTTTTTATATACACAATTAACAAATTAGCGAGTTATTGCTCAAAATAAAAATGAGTGCGTTATTATTACATTGGTCCTTAAAATCTTCGCAAGCTTTTGTACGCAATCACAAGGATTTTCCTTGCCTGTGAGTCAAAAACAACAAGGATTTTCCTTGCCAACTTCTGTTAAACATTTACTTTTATAAGTTAATAACACGTGGGATGTTTTCATAATGTATATATAAGTCTCTATAAAATATACGATAATAGTAATAATATAAATATATATAATGTGGTTAAAAAAATACATTGGGCTGCCGATCTTTAAGAAAAAACCCATAGGCCGGTATGGACCTCAAAAAATAAGTTGAAACCACCGTCACCCGTATGTCGTGGGCTACGCATGTTAAAATACAAAACCTAGGCCTAGCTGATACTTGTTCACCCTCTGGAAAAAAATGATACCAGATCCCCGAGCGAACTGGATTATAGAGGGGGCCGGCGGCACGACTGAAGAAGCACATCAGGAGAGATTTTTTCTTCTTCAGTGGATGGCTCTCGATGGCGTTTTTTTACTTGCGTCTGCACCATACAACTTGTATTTTTAGCCTCCCAGTCCATGGTGGACCAGCAGCCCATTTGCTGGGTGGGGCAATCTACAGAAACCAGCACTCGATTTTTCATCAAGCCCCCAAAACAACGCAGTACTATGTTTGTTTTGAGGCCGAAAACATTACGGCAGGGGTTGAGCAGGGGAGGGGGCAAGACAGAGAAAAAAGATTAAAAAGAGCTGATGCGTCATTGCTACCCTAACAAAGCAGGTACAATTCTTCTCGGGAAGAAGGTGTGCCGTTGACACCCACACGTCACGTACCCCACACTAGGCATACTAACAAGTTCACACACAAGCACAACAGAAAAGGTAAACATTCGTATCAAACTCAGGTTCACAGGACACGTTCATATTCATAGCCAACATTCACTATCAACAACTCAAAAGATTCATATATACACAAGTTCAGCATGTCTATGGATCCAAATGATTGATAGATCACACAACAATATTCATAGATAATTCACAAAAAGATTCAGATATACACATGTTCAGCATGTTTATGCATCCAAATGATTGAGATCACAGCCAATATGATGCATGGACGAACTTTAATTACCTAGGGTACAGACTGGTAAATGGTGTTCAGTCGGAGGTACTTCTTGCTAAAATTAATGCTTGTACGAGTAAACTTTCGAGTACATAAGAGGCAGCACAGACAATCTGAACTTTGCTTGTAGGTTTATCCTCAAATAGTGGCCTCGTGCCGAGGGAGGTTTGAGCAACTTGGCCACTACTTTCATCCAACTAGTTTACTGGCTCATCTTGGTCCTGTAGCTCGCCAAAATTCTACATTGCATACTGGTAAATGGTGTTCAGTCGGAGGTAATTCTTGCAAAAATTAATGCTTCTACGAGTAAACTTTCGAGTACATAAGAGGCAGCACAGACAATCTGAACTTTGCTTGTAGGTTTATCCTCAAATAGTGGCCTCGTGCCGAGGGAGGTTTGAGCAACTTGGCCACTACTTTCATCTAACTAATTTACTGGCTCATCTTGGTCCTGTATCTCGCCAAAATTCTACATTGCAGATGAGAAGGAGGCGGTTGAGAAAATGAAGCACCCAAATTTTTTGTGCAATTCAACTGAAATGGAGCATCCTTGGATAGCAGACTGATTAAGTGCCAGATGAATATACGCGTCAACCAACTTGTCTGGAATCTTTAGACTCCATGCCATACAGTTCGCTACCATATGTGCAGATAACCAAAAGGCACAAGTTGGGACCAAAGACTGGACTGCGTTTTTCTGGGCTATGCGCCAAGCAATATTTTTGGCATTCACTCTCCTAATACTTGGAGTTTGACAATTGGTTGATGCCGGTTGATACTCAAATGAATATCGGCACTTCTTCTTGTCAACATCGATGCTTGTCTGAGTGAACTTTGGAATACATAGCAGTAGCATAAGTACCTGTCCATCTGATCTTTTTGTGCAATTCTGCTGAAATCACCCGATGTAATGATTTGCCTGCGAGTTCAGGCTCCAAGTTACTCCTTTATGAAATCGGCAAACAGTAGCACAATACCAAATTACCAATACATATGACAAGCACAATTATCAGGATAAAGACCAGTACCAACCTGTGTGAGGTAGCATATCAATTACTATTTCCTTTGACTGGAAGCCGAGATAAGCCAAGCGAGTGACAGCAAAGGAAGAATGAAAGCCGAGATTAGGGACTAACAGGAAAGGAAGGAAGCTGTTGAGGCAATGAAGCACCCAAAGTTTTGTGCAGTTCCACCAAAATCGAGCATCCCTGTTGGCACATATATTGAGAGAGTGAGATTACTGTAATAGTTGGACTAGTTGAAGAAACATACACTAACAAATAGAAGCACCCTCATTTTATTAATGGGTAAAGTTAGCATTCCCTCCCTGCTCCACCACATGATTCACCTCATAGACAAACATACACACGTACATGATTCAGCATAGGGTGCTACTAAAGATTTGTTTAACTCCAACAGGAAAATTAGGCAGCAATAAATTAGTGGTACTTAAGTACTCCTAATTAATTAAGTGAGACAGCAGAAGTGGAAGGGCTCCCTGGAGGATCGTCTCACATGTAAGGTAGTCGTTGCCGGAGTCCTTGAATGGCCTCGACCGAGGCCTCTGGCTTCAGCAAGATCGCCTTGGCACTATTTACTCTTTTTCTTCCTCCTCTTCATGCTCTGTTTCTGAGTCTCCTCACCAGTTGGTGAAACCAAGTACATGATTGGCCTTCTATTTCAGAATTGGTTTTGTCAGTGAGGGAGTACAAGTGTACTAGTAAGAAATAGCATTATTTTCTCATGGCAGTTGCAAAATAGAGATGAACACATGCATTAAATATCATTCTTACCTAAAGGAAGGTTATGGTGCCAATATGGATGATAAGGATTGGAACACATATCTCCCTTTGTGCAGTTCCACCGAAATGAACCAACTGTTCCATTCTGACATTCCAGTTAAACAGCACAAAAGTCACTTCTTTTAAGAAGAGTTTTGTGCAGTGCACCAAAAGGTCACAACAGCAACCAGGTGAAATGGATATCCCTGTTTGCACAAAAAGCTACAGAGGAAACAATCAGAGTCTTAAACAATTACAGGCAAAACATTTGGCTAAACTTGTCATGGCTTATAACAGTGGCATGGCTTCATTTTTACCAGGGGCATTAGATTAAGAACAGCTAAATATTTGGTATAAGGGCATGGGACAGTGGGTGCGCCAGCAGTCCAGCACCATGTACCTAAACAGGGGCATAAAGTGGTGATTCATAGTTTGTTGCCCCGAGAAATAAACATCCAAGAAACATATCTGGGTTGGTCCCATTTTTGTTCACTCTAGCCACCTACTCCTATGTGTGGATAGCAAATCTAGTCCTGGTCATACCACTGTGTACATCGTTACCCCTATATTTCCCTTTTCGACCAAGAGACCGGTTGGATGACCAGTCTGTACTACTTTCACCCCCTTTCCTTCTTGTTTGTACCAAGTCCGATGTACTACATACTAAATTCCCCCACCCCCACTTTATTTCTTGTTTGAACCAAGTACAAGATTCGACTCCATGAAGTAGCTTTACCTCTAGCAATAGAAGAAAAAAATAGGTGACATTGGACCATCCGATCGAGAGGGGCTGAGAGGTAGAAAATGATGCACATGCAGCGACGTAGCGAGTTGGGGAAGTAGAGCTAAGGCGGTTTCGAAGGAAGATATACCTGAAGGTCGTCGGGATGTGAATAGGTGGGCGGTGGGAGGCCGGATCCGCCCACACTAGGGCAACGACAGAGGGATCGGAGGACCTCTCGCGCCGGCGGTCGGCCAGATATAATGGTGCGGCCGGCAGTGGGTCTCCTCCCTCGCTGTCAACGACGGCCTAAACACTGCCCCTCCTCCCCTTCACCGGCGGAGGGGGACACGTCCGGATCTGTAACCAGCGGTGAGGATAGAAAGACAGTGTTTTTTGAAGGGAGAAAGACAGTGTTACCACCCCTATCTTGTTTAGATCTGGAGAGGATGAGAGTGTGTGAATAGAGCAACCCTAGCAAGCAAGCGCAGAGGCTCCGGCCTATATATACGTAGTGGGGTAGTTTTCCTTTTTCACTCCATCAAAACAATCGTTTAAAATTGTGTACTACTCCCTCCGTTTCTTTTTACTCCGCATATAAGATTTGGTCAAAGTCAAACTACACAAAGTTTGACCAAATTTATATAAAAAAATATAAACATCTACAATACTAAAACTATATAGTATGAAAATATGTTTCATGGTGCATCTGATAATATTGATTTCATATTGTGAATGTTTATATTTTTTAATATAAAGTTAGTCAAACTCTACAAAGCTTGACTTTGACCAAACCTTATATGCGGACTAAAAAGAAACGGAGGGAGTACGTGCCAGGTTGCCGTTTTTTAGTTGTTGATTTTTTTTAGATAGCTACCCGCTTGTTCCAAGTGGTGTTACGGTGTGCCAGGTCGCACTTTTTTTAGGGTTCCAGGTCGCACTTTGTATCCTTCAAGTCTGGTACAAGTCCCTCCATTAAATGAACAACCACCCCCTCGTAAAACTTGTGAACAAGCCCACGGCTGAAATTATCGGAAACGTGGGTTGCCCCAACATGCATTATTATTTATATTTTCTACTCTCTCCGTTCCTAAATATAAGTCTTTTTTTATTCGCCACACCTAAGGCAAGAATTTTTTTATTAGCAGTGAACCCCACATGTCATAGACACAAAAAGTGTGGCAAGATTCCCTTAGGCAAGCCAAAGGGAATCTAACAATTTGAGCAACTCAAGTTAGGCAAGTGTGGCAAGTGTGGGAAAAATAATGTGGCAACATAAGAAAAACATAGTCACAATCCAAACAGCCCCGTAATTTTTTGTGACATGCATGAAAATTTGGTTAGTTAAATTTATAGTCAAAATTTGGCAAGGTGCATCAACTCAACACATGCAAGTATCAAAAGGGAGGTCACGACATGCATGCATGCGTTGTACTCCCTCCGTTTCCAAATATAAGTCATTTTAGAGATTGCAACAAGTGACTACATACGAAGCAAAATATGTCTACATACATCCGTATGTAGTAGTCCATTTGAAATGTGTAAAAAGACTTATATCGAGTGTAGTGCTTTGATGTGTCGCGTCAACTCGTACAAGACCGAGAAGTTTGATTACTACAACGCCCCCTCCCTCGCGCATGAGCGTGGTGGCTGGCAGGACTAGTAGGAGCTTTTGCTACACGCTTCTTGACGGCGGCGAACTTGCAGATGGAGTTGACCGTCATTTTGTCCATGCGAGAGGCGAAGCCGGCATCGGCGAGGGCTATGACGCCGACGGTCGCCAGCACCGTCTGGAAACGCTGCGTGGTGCGGGGCCGCAAGCCGGTGCCTTGGATGATTTGGCACAGCCGACTGCCGCTCGCGACCATTGCTCCCATAGGTGCTTCTGGCTTCTGGTCACTTGGTCTTGGATTGGAGTGAGCAGTGTTGCGCAGTGATTGAGAAAGAACATTTATTGTCAATCTAACCCTGCCATGCATAGACCTCTTTGGTTTAGAGTTAGTCCAGGGTTAGAATCTAACTCTAACCTCTAACTGAGTTAGTAGAGTTCTCCTCGTCTCGGTTCATCGCCATCATACTTTCCCTATTTCTGTGTTTTCAGTATCCTGCGAATCAAAGAGGCCCTTAGACTGGTTTAGGTCCGGTAGTTTTTTATAAACGTGTTATGTCCAAAATTTAATGAACGTGCTCCGGTTTCTATGAAAATAATCTGGTTTCATGTAGTAATTCATTCATTTATTTATTCTTCTGCGGGGGGTTTGCATGTAATTCGTGAGGTCTGAAATGTAAAGTACCCCGGCATATGCTCTGAGTCGTGCATGCACTACGACCCAGATGCTCTATGTCCCACATGTCGGTGAAAGGGTGCACGTGGAAATAGCCTAGGAGTACATATAGGAGGATAAATGTGTGAAAAATATGTACGGTGAAGCGTAGCTGCGGTTCGAAAAGGAGACCTAAAGTGATGACAGGTATAGGTCGCACGCACCCAACTAGTGGTAGTACTAGACATACGACTGTTTTTCCCTAAAAAAAGAGGTACGGGTGCTCAGTACTCCTATTCTATCAACGCGAGTCCTATCTGACAACAGCGTCTGTGCTACAGCTAGCTCTTCTCCCTCGTTTCTCTCTTGTAATTCTAAACTCAGCCGACGCTCGGTGGGCGGGGTGGGGATTTGCAGATGGTCGGTTTGCTCAACTGCGGCCCCACCTCACAGTGAAAACGTTACTACTGGAATAAAAATGCCATATACTCCTATACTAAGAAAACATTAAGGCCACGAGGTGATGCGGTGCTGGTTACAGGAGGCAAGAAGAAGAGATGCATCGAACGGCGGCTAAGTAGCAGCGGCTTTCGTGGCCAGGTCGACGTGCTTCTGAACAATGGCGTCCAAAGATTCCAGCCGCTGGAAGAAGGCCAACGTCTTTCTGTCCTCTCTGGCCTTGTAGTGGCCTATGTAGACTATTTCCTCGTAAACGTGGATGTGCAGGTCGACGGTTTCTTGCATGGCGAGGCGATGCGCGATGAGCGCGGCCTCGAGGTGCACATTCTTCATCGCGACCTCCGGCAACTGCAGGGCCACCAGGGCTTGAAAGAGTTCATCACCATGGAGGCCGATGAGGGTGGCAGGCAATGAGGAGCCTGGGTGCGCGGGTTGGAGCAGTACGGCAAGGTCGTCCGCGCGCTTCTTGACGGCGGCGAACTTGCGGATGGAGTTGACCATCATGTCATCCATGCGAGAGGCGAAGCCGGCATCGGCGAGGGCTACGACGCCGGCGGTCGCCAGCACCGTCTGGAAAAGCTGCGCGGTGCAGGGCCGCAGGCTGGCGCCTTGGATGATTTGGCATAGCCGACTGCCGCTCGCGTCCATCGCCTCCAATAGGTGCTTCTGGCTTCTAGTCACTTGGTCTTGGATTGGAGTGAGCAGTGTTGCGCAGAGACTAAGGAGTAGATGGATTGGAGTGGTGGGGCGCCTTTATATGAGAATCCAAACTCTGTTGCATTCACATTGTGCTGGCTCTATTCTGCTCCTCTAATTAATTCCCTCTGCATGTAGAGTAATTTGAGGATGCATCATTGACCGTTCAACGTCTCGGGAACCGCTACCCTCTCCCTCCTTGGCATTCAAGCACCTATGGAGGCGACTGCCGCTCGTGTCTATCGCGTGTCAGGAGACGTTCCCGTCGACGACGAGGTGGCTATGGTGACTTCGTAAATTTCAACATGATAGTACTAGTATACTCAATATTGTGCACCGCGACCAAGGCCGAGAGGAAAACGAGAGAACTAGTACGTATTTATTTACGGTGTAGATTCACTCATTTTGCTCCATATGTACTCCGTCTCGTTGTAGTCTAGTCACTTGTTGAAATATCTAGAAAGGCAAATACTCCTTTCTGGTTTACAGGGCTATACTAGCAAGTACTTACTATAATAGTGGGCTCACATAGCAATTTTTTCTCATGCAAGAGCCTGGCTATATGCGTTGTCGGGTGGTAGGTGCGACATATGCCAACGGGTGGCTTATCATTGTGGGAGCCAGTAAGACATCGCCGGAGCCTGGAAACGGGATAAGGCGAAGACATGCACGCCGGCGAATCTTACCCAGGTTCGGGGCTCTCCGTGGAGATAACACCCCTAGTCCTGCTCTGCGGGGTCTCCGCATGATCACTAGATCAACACAAGTGCCTACAAGTGGCTCCTTGAGCTTTTTGCCTAGAGGAAGAAGAAGGGCAAGGCTAGCTCTCCTCTTCTCTCTATGTGGTGTCTAAAACTCTAAGAGATCAACCCTTTGCATGGGTGCCCTGGGGGGTTTATATAGGCCTACCCCCAGGGGTATAATGGTAATCTGGCTGGATGCGGGTCCAGGCCGTCAGTGTCTGTATCCGCCGGCTTCTCCACCGGCCGCTGGGGTCTGCCGACTGGTGGGTCCCGCCGCCTGCCGGCCTCTTGGCCGACAGGCCCGCCCCACCGCCTGGGGGTCTTGTCGGCGGCTGGTCACTGTAGCCTCGCCCCTGATGATGAGGGCTTTGCCGGGGTAAGCATGGCTACAGTGCCGCCGCCTGGAGGGCTCTCACTGTTGCCTTACCTCGTCTTGTCTCCTTAATGGTGCACATACTTCGAGGAAGGAAGGTAGCCAGCTGACGGGGGCCGGCTACGTCCCAGGCCGACTGGGGGAGGCTTGGCCGCCTTCGGGTATCTCTCTGGCTGGCGGGGCCCGCCACCTACGGGCTGTACTGACAGCCTGTCATGGGTGGCGTCATGGTCAACATGGCAACAGTGCTGCACCGGACGGCGCACTGTGGCCATGCGTGCTCCGGGATTCGGGGGTGGCAGGCTCTACAGAAGCCACGCCCTGTCTCATCGCCGTTATGGGGGTGCAGACTTTGAGGGGGGGACGCCTGGCCGCCTGCCAAGAGCCGGCCTTCTCATAGCCGGCTACTGGGAGTCGACCCTTTTCCCGAGGGCCAGCATAGCCTTGCCGCCTTCCTCAAGCCGGCCGGTGGGCCAGCCGGCCATAGGAAGGCGGTCATGTGTCTTGGACGCTTGAGGGCTTGTTCTGCCTAACAATTTTTGAAGAGCCATGGGGAGCCGGCTAGGCTACCCGTGGTTATTTACTCCGACAGTAGTCCCCGAAGTTGGTTGGGCTTCGCGGCTGAAAGGAGGACGAGAAGCTCGACCAGCTTCCTATCTTGAAGAGCCAGCAGCTAGGAGCCGGCTTTGATCAGGTGAGATGTCTAGGTGAGGCTTTGAAGCTTGAAGGCGGGAACCAGCTGGCGCACATGCCAGGCTGCGGGCTGGCCGCGCGCCGCCTGCGCACCACGTGGCATCCTTTGGCTGGAATGGCCTGCTAGCCCACGCGCGCGACGGGACGTCGCCGCAGGCCGGGGCCCGCCACATCCGCGCCGCGGCCCATGGGTGGATCTTCTGTGGCCCGAACGGGCCATTCGTCTTCCAACGGCAGTTTCCGCATGCCGTTAGGGCGCAATAATCGCGAGACATGGGGGAGTGGGCGCAGTTAATCCCACGTCCCCCCCCCCGTGCCTCGCCTCCTCGGCTTCGCTATACGAGGCTATAAATAGGAGGAGTAGGAGGAGCGGCAGATGCTCACACGCTTGCCCTCGCTCCGCCACTTTCTTCTTCCTCCTCCTCTCCGTCGCTGCAGCTACTCGCCGCCGCGCCGCTCCTCCAGTCATCGCACTACCCCGCAGCTTTTCCGCCGCGGGGCTACGCTTTCGCCACCGCCGTGCTTTCTCCATCGGCCTCTCGCACTGCCAGCGCGGCCTCGGCCTTCTTGTGAGCGGCTTCTTCCGCTCCTTCCTCGAGTTTTACCAGCTCCAGCCGCACCACCTTACCCCAAACACGGTGGTGCTGCTGTCTGCCTTTGTCACTTTGTGCGAGGGCTTCCTCGGCGTCCTTCCCACCCTCGAGCACTGGGGGGAATTCTTCCAGTCCAAGCTCGGCACCACCATGAGGGGCGTGCCGGCTCAGAGCGGCGCCTTCATTGCGATGCGGAGGCCGGTGGCCGACAATCCCTTTCCTCCCGTCACGCTGATCCAGTCGGTGAAGCTCTGGCAGCAGTCCTATTTCTACGTGAAGAACGTCGCTTCGCAAGGCGACTACGTCAACTTGCCGGCTTATGTAGCCGGCCCGCCAGCTGGGACGCGGCCCCAATGGTCCTATCGGGCCAAAACACTGTCGCCTGCTGGAGCCGCCGCCGTCGCCCGACTCCGGGTACTGGTCCAGTCGGAGGGACTGACCGGGCCCGACCTGCTGGCCGCCTTCGTGGCGCGCCGGGTGCTCCCGCTCCAAGGCCGCCCTCATATGATTTGTCAAATGAGCGGCCGCCTCGATCCGAGTCGGCTATGCACCAAGGAGATGCCTCACGCGGAGGTAGCTCATATGGTGAACTACCTTGCTAACTGCAAGCTCACCGACGAGTGGCAGTTTGGCAAGGAGCCGTACTCCCGCGCCAATCCCCCGCCTTCGGTAAGTTTTCTTCTCTTTTCCTCTTCATTTTCTCTGTTGCCGAGTTCTTCCTGGCCGACTCTAACCAGTCGGCTTGTCTTTGACAGAGCCCCCTCCTTTGACCGGCAGCCGGAGCCGCGGGGGTGGAACGCCAGTACCTCCCCGACCGGGCAACGAATGACTTGGACGACCCCGACTTGGGGGCAGCCGCTCTGGACGATGATGCCGTGGGGGGAGGCGGCGAGGCAGGCGGATCCAGGTTTGGAGCCAGCTTCGGGGACTGGCCGGATGACGACGAGGCTGAAGTCGTCCCGCGCCGTCAGCCGGCGTCCGATCATCAGGGCGCGGGTTCATCCTCTGCGCAGGCTGCTCGAGGCGGCGCGCAGAAATGCCGGGCCGCGCCAATCCTTTTCGGCAGTCGGCCGAAGAAGCCCAAGGGTACGGCGGCGGCAACTAAGCGGGACGAGGCGGCCACCAAGGCCGCCCGCTTCCGCAAGGTGGTGAAGCAGCCGCAGATGGTTTCAGCATAAGTGTTAATTCTCTCACGTATTCCTTCTTCTTTTTTGTTGATATTCTTCTGAGTCCTTGTCTTGACTTAAAAAATAGGGCTCCGCTTTCTCTTGAGCGGACTGCTGCCGCCTCCGTGGTTGGAGCGGCGGGAGGATCTGCAAGCGCCCGCCGCATGGACCCCCGTGCCGAGCTTCAAGCGGCGACGGAGCGGAATGCGCGGAAGGCGCGGGAGGAACGGGAGGCGGAGGAGCTGAGGGCGGCCGCTGCCAAGGCGGCGCAGGAGACGACGGAGGAGTCGGTGGAGGCACAAGCCGACGTAGCGGCAAAGGCTCAGGCGGAAGCTGCGGCCGCAGAGTGGGCGGCGGAGGCCCTGCGTAACCGGCCTCCACAGCTTGTCATCCCCCTTCACGCTGTGGCGCCCGAGATCCTGTTGCCCTCGCCGGAGGAAGCCGGTGGCGACCAGCCGAGGATGGAGAGGGAGGTGGGCGACGTCGTCATCCTGGAGAGGGAGGCGGCACCGCCATTGCCGACTGGCGCGGACCAAGGCAGCCGGCCTAGCGCGCCGCCCGTGCAACCGGCTGGAGGCGAGCCGGCTGCGAGGGCAGACCTTGTGGTCCGGTCGCCATCGCGCCAGCGCGCAGGGAAGGCGACTTCGGCGCCGGACCCGCAGAAGGCCGTGGGCTCTAGCTCGTCGGCCCAGGACTGGAGACGGGCAGCGCCAGCTCGCCGGGGTGACGTCGGGTGGTGGGACGGCCGTGCTGAACGTGGCGGCATAAGAAGTCCGGAACCGGCTTCAATCCTAGGCCACCGTGCTGAAGCAGTATACTCAGGAGTTCCTCGCGACGCGGACGGCCATTCGGGTGAGTCTTCCCGCTTTTTTGTTTCTTGTTCTTGATTTCTTCCGTGGGGGCGCGTCAGCGCACCCACTGGGTGTACTCCCCGAGTTCCGAGTCGGCTGCTGAGCAGGCGGCTTGGAACTTCTTAGTAGACTTTGATTGCTATCTTGTTCTTATTCGCTCCTCTGTCCTATTTGCAGGATTATCACAACCTCCACGCGGCTACCTTCAACTCCCAGGCCCGGGAGCTGAACCAGAAGACCATTGATCTAACTGAGAGCCGGAGTAAGTGCTTCATCTTTTATCTCATGTGGGGGTGCGTCAGCGCACCCACTGGGTGTAGTCCCCGAGATTCGGGCCGACTGCTGAGCAGTCAGGCCAGATCTTTCCTGGCGACTTCTTTCTTATTGCTTTTTTTCTTCTTTACCATATCTGCAGAGGCCAATGCCGACCTGAGGGAGCAGTTGGGTGGGGCCCAGACCGCCCTTCGCGCCAAGGAAGCCGAGTACAATGCCTTGGCTCAGGAGCGTGACCACTTGGTCAAGAAGCTAGCCGACCAGGAGGAGAGCCATAAGGCGGCCCTGAAGGCGGCGCAGGACAGCGAGGCCGCCCTCCATGCCGAATACGAGACCGAGGCGGCGAGCTGGGCTGAGGCAAGGCAAGCGCTGAGCGACGGCTACGGCCAGATCGAAGATTTGGTTGACGGTAGGCCGCCTTCTTCTTCGTCCCTTTGCTTGCCGCCTGCCATTTGGTACATTTTCTGACTTTGTGTTTTTTCTCTTCCTTTCTTACTTGTGCAGAGTACTTCCCTGGTTACTCTGTTGCCACCAGCCAAGTCATCGAGGCCCACCGCAACGCGCAAAGGCAGGCTGGAGCTGAGATCGCGCCGGATGCTCGCCGATTGCTTGACGAGCAGCTTCTGGCGATCCAAGCCCGCCTCCAGCCGGCTCACCGCATGCTCCGCCATCTTCAGCGTGTTGGGGCGCAAGTGCTGGCCGCCCTTTGGTCTGGCGAGGTGGTTCCCTGTACCCCCAGTCAGACTGCCGACTGGATGGAGGTAGCGGTTGCCCGCTTCAAGGTCTGGAAGGCTTCTGCAGCTCGGTCAGGCGCCAGGCGGGCGCTGGAGTTCGTCCGAGCTTGGTATCCTGGGCTGGATTTGGCCTAGCTGACCACCTGGCGGCAGGAGGCCAACGAGGAGCTGGAGGCGGTGCGGCCGGCTATCATCCAGCGCGCCTCGGCGATCGCCGACTACACCGACACCAGTGCCTTTGCCCATGAGGTGAATGATGACGGCGTTGCTCAACCGGAGGAGTGGTTTGGGCTGAACCCAACGGATGGTGAAGACTCGGCAGAGGAGATCGACTCCAGTGACGAGGGCGAAGAGGAGGAGGGAGAGGATGGTGAAGACGCCGTGCCAGACGGTGGAGCAACCGACCAGCCTCAGCTTGATCATGCCTCCAGCAACGAGGCGCGTGCGAGCGCGCCGCCTGCAGCCGGTGATGATCAAGTCGAGACTCGCCAGCCGGCCACTCCTCCAGCCAGCACTGCCATCTCCACTGACCTGCCTGGCTCGCCTGTTGCACCTTTGGCCTGATCCGCCACCTTTGCTTTCCCGTTTATTACTCTTTGAATAATATTTGTTAAGTTTGCGCAGTTCCACCCACTGGGGGTGTATTCAAACTATGTTGAATGCCGGCCTTTCGAAGGCCTTTTGTGTAAATATAATCATGCATGTCCTTGGCTTCCGATTGTATTTGCTTTTCATCCTTTTGGTTGTTTCCTTTGCCGCCCTCCCTTGGTCGCCGCCTTCCCAGCCGGACAGCTGCTCTGCAGTCTGTGGCTGGGCAAGGGCTTGGCCGTTTGGGAGGGCAAGTACTCTAGCTTTCTTAGATTGTAGCAAGGTGAATGGGAAGCCGGCCAGCCGGCTGTTCTGACAGCCGGTTGGCGGGGTGGGAGGTCGGCTTGTGTTATATAAGTTCGTTAGTCCTTAGCCGTTTTTTCGTGTGGGCATTCTTTCCTGCCTTTGAGTCTTGCCAGTCGGACAGTCGATTCTTCGAGCTGCGACTTTCAACAAGAGAGGGCTTGGGTGCCGGCACACTACTTGTCTGACTGCGGGTAGAACTTTAATATAACTCAAGGCGGCAAGCCCCTAGGCCGACTGACCGAACCCGGTGCCGGACAGGAAAACATATGTAGTAATACATTCAAAGGTATGACACTCGTCATACATAGATAAAAGAGGGTAGTCCCCGAGTGCTCCTCGGGGGGCCCGTTGTCTTGTACTTAATACAAAAGGTAGCGTGGTACATACTGCATTTAACTGTAAAATCTTCGGAGGAGATTGGCGTTCCATGGTCGTTCCGACTCCTTGCCGGAATCATCTCTCTTGCGTGCCTTCGGCTTCGGTGCGTCGATCAGGTAGTAGGAGTCGTTGCCTAGGGCCTTGCTGATGACGAAGGGGCCTTCCCAAGGGGCCGAGAGCTTGTGTTGGCCAGTTGTTCGCTAGATCAGCCGGAGCACAAGATCGCCTTCTTGGAAGGATCTTGGCTTGACCTTCCAGTTGTGGTAACAGCGCAAACCCTGCTGGTAGATGGCGGACCGGCTGAGTGCTAACAGCCGGCCCTCTTCCAGCAGGTCAACACCGTCTTCTCGCGCTTCCTTGGCCTCCGCCTCCGTTTACATGGTGATCCGAGGTGAGTCGAACTCAATGTCAGTTGGGATGACAGCCTCGGCACCATATACAAGGAAGAAGGGGGTGAAGCCGGTTGACTTGTTCGGGGTAGTACGCAGACTCCAGAGGACGGCCGGCAGCTCGTCGAGCCAGCAACCGGCCGAACGCTCCAGTGGTACGACCAGTCGGGGCTTGATGCCGGAGAGGATGAGGCCGTTTGCTCGCTCGACTTGGCCGTTTGACTGCGGGTGGGCAACAGACGCTAAGTCCAGTCGGATGCCCTGTGTCGCACAGAAACGTGCCAGTGCTCCTTTGGCAAAATTCGTGCCATTGTCGGTGATGATGCTGTGTGGTACGCCATACCGGGTGGTGATATCTATGATGAATGTCACGGCAGTCGGCCCGTTCAGCTTCTTGATTGGCTTCGCTTTAATCCACTTGGTGAATTTGTCCATGGCGACAAGCAGATGTGTCATGCCGCCGCGCGCCGTCTTGAATGGGCCCACCATGTCCAGTCCCCAGATGGCAAAGGGCCAGGTGAGGGGGATGGTCTTGAGTGCAGAAGCCGGCAGGTGTTGCTTGGAGCTGAAGACTTGGCACCCTTTGCAGTATTTGACTAATTCCTTGGCGTCTTCCAAAGCAGTCGGCCAGAAGAACCCATGGCAGAAAGCTTTGGCGAAAAGTCATCTTGAGGCCGCGTGGTGGCCGCATTCGCCTTGGTGGATATCCTTGAGGATTGCTATGCCCTTCTCTGGCTCGATGCAGTGCTGGAAGACTCCAGTGAAGCTGCGCCTAACGAGTTCTCTGTTTACTATTGTGTATGCTCCGGCTCGGCGTTGAACTTGTCTTGCCAAGATCTCGTCAGTCGGCAGCTCTCTGTTTACCAGAAAGTTGAGGATGGGTTGGGCCCATGATGGAGTTGTGCCTTCTTCTATTGCCAATACTGCTACTGCGACCAGGGTGGGTGGGTTGGGTGGTGAAGAGTTGGAGTCGGCCACCGCCTGTTGTGTCGTTGTGGTCCCCGGGCCGACTGTTGCAATCCCCGGGCCGGGTTCTGAAGTCCCCGAGCCGGGTGCGACTACAACAGTCCCCGAGCCGCCTGTCGAAGTACCCGAGCCATCTGCTGGGTTCCCTAAGTCGGATCCGACTGCATCAGGGTCAGGCGGTACGAAGACGGAGTCTGATTCTGGAGACGGCTTGACAGACGGTTTGAGGAGGCGTTGGAGAGAGACGCTGGTTGGTATAGCTTGTCGGGTGGAGCCGTTTGTGCCAGGGCATCTGCTTGCTCGTTGTCGGCCCGTGGCACGTGGAGGAACTCGCATCCTTCAAAGTATCCGCTGATTTGCTGAATGAGGAATCGGTAGCTCGCCATGTTTGCGTCCTTGGCGTCCCAGTCGCCAGATGATTGTTGGACTACCAAATCCGAGTCGCCATAGCACAGGATCCGGCGGATGCCGAGCTCTTTGGCTAGCCGGAGCCCATGTATGAGCGCCTCGTACTCGGCCACATTGTTTGAGGCAAAAAAATGAATTTGCAATGTGTATCTGAGTTTGTCGCCCTTGGGGGAGGTGAGGACGATGCCGGCTCCCAAGCCGGTAGGTACTGGGTCTCGGCCCAGTCGACAAGGAAGTCGGCCAATGCTTGGGACTTGATGGCGGTGCGAGGCTGGTAGAAGATCGTGTAAGGAGCCAGCGCAATGGCCCACTTGGCCACCCGGCCGGATGCATCCCGGCTGCCTATCATCTCGGCAAGCGGGGCAGTACATACGACCGTGATGGGATGCTCTTGAAAGTAGGGCTTCAGCTTCTTGGCGGCGAAGTATACTCCATATCACATCTTCTGGTAGTGCGGGTAGTTTTGCTTCGAGGTGGACAGTACTTCGCTCAAATAATATACCGACCTCTGGACTAACTGAGCTCGGCCTTCTTCTGGGCGTTGGACCACAATAACTGTGCTGACCACTCGGCTAGTCGCGGCAATGTAAAGGAGCATGGGCTCTTTCTCAGTTGGCGCCGCCAAGACAGGTGGCGTGGTCAGCATCTTCTTCAACTCATGAAAAGCTTGGTCTGCTTGGTCGTTCCACTCGAAGTGGGTGGACTTTTTCATGAGTCGGTACAGGGGGAGAGCCTTCTCTCCTAGCCGGCTGATGAAGAGGTTCAGGGAGGCCAGGCACCCGGTAAAGTTTTGGACGTCTCGCAGCTTGGTAGGAATCTCCATTCTCTCTATGGCCTTGATCTTCACTGGGTTGCACTCGATGCCTCGTTCGGAGACCAAGAAGCCTAGAAGCTGGCCGGCTGGTACTCCGAACATGCATTTCTCAGGGTTGAGCTTGATCTGAAACCAGCACAAGTTGTCAAATGTTTCTCTGAGGTCTTCCAGGAGGGTGCCGCGCTTCTCCGTCTTCACCACAATATCGTCTTGTAACACCCCGCATGTAACTTTCCATATTTGTAACTCCGACTCTTGCCATTTTCGGCTATGTGATATGATATTCCCTTCGTGGTCGGGTTTTGTTTTTTGTTTTGCATTTTGTTCATGTCATGCAATTCATATCATGTCAGCATGTGCATTGCATTTGCATACGTGTTCGTCTCATGCATCCGAGCATTTTTCCCGTTGTCCGTTTTGCAATCCGGCGCTCCTATCTCCTCCGGTGCACCCCTCTTGTTTTCTTTCGTGAGCGGGTGTCAAACTTTCTCGGAATGGACCGAGGCTTGTCAAGTGGCCCTAGTATACCACCCGGAGACCACCGGTCAAGTTTCGTTCCATTTGGAGGTCGTTCGGTACTCCAACGGTTAACCGGGCATCCGCAAAGTCCATTTGTGTGTTGCAGCAAAAACCCCTCTTTAAACAGCCCAAAACCCACCAAACTCTCTTCCATGCTGTAGGTCGTTCGATCACGATCGTGTGGGCGAAAACCGCACCTCATTTGGAGTCTCCTAGCTCCCTCTACCTATTTAAATGCATCCCTCCCGTAAAACAAACGCACACAAACCCTAACCCGCTCCTCGCGCCGCGCCGGACACGTCCGCCGCCGGCCGGACGCACCGGCCGCAGCCAACCGCGTCGCGCCACCTGTCACCCGCCGGCTCTCCCACCGCCGCGGCCCGCAGGCCCGCCGCGGGCCCGCCGAGCCCAGCCGCCGCCGCCCACGCGCCCGCGCCCTTCGCCTCCTGCCCGCGCCGGCCGCCTCGCCGTCGAGCTCCGGCGCCGCCGCGGCCTCCTCCGCCGCCCGTGCCACGGCGCGCCGCCGCCGTCCTTCTCGCCGGCCCGAGGCCCGCCGCCTCCTCCCTCCGCCGGGGCCCGCACCGCCCCCCCCCCCCCCCCCGCGCCGGTGCCGCCGTCTCCTTCCTCCGTCGCCGGCCACGGGAGCGACGAGCCCGAGCTCCATCAGGCCAGATCTGGATCGCCTGCACTTTAGCGTTGACTTTCCCCGACCCCCCATATTTTTCTAAGTCTGTGATTTTTCTCAATAAGTGCCCATGTTTATCAGTGCATAACTCCTTGCATGTAGCTCCGTTTCGCGCGTGTAATTTGTCAAATTGTTCTTCTCGTGATGCTCTTCATTTTGTTCAATTGCACCATGTTCAGTAGAGGTCATCTTGATGCCCAAATGTCTGTTGCAAGAGGGCTAGTTGCTGTTATCTGCTGGTTCTTAACAGAACTTGGAGATTTGTCATTTTTGTATCATTTAATCTGTGCATCTTATGGGCATGAGCTCTACATGTGTTTTGTTGTATGCCATGCCATCTCTCCAAGGGTGTATGCCATGTTTTTTGTGATCTCTGTGCTGACTAGCACAACCATGCAAACTAGGCCCCGTAATGTTTCTGATTTCAGTGACTTAGTGATTTCTCTAAGTCCTCGTCTGCTGTTATTTTGTTGCCATGTAAACTTGATGCTACAGAGAGATCCGTGCATATTTTGGAGATGTTCAGTAAGGATGTTTTGTAGCCATAGTTGTAATGGATCCAGTGCTGCCCTTGTTTGCAATTATGTAGTGCCACAGCATGACGCAATCTTGCTCTACTTTTGCTATAAAATATTTCTGGCAGATTCTTAACATGATATTCATTTTTTCCAAGCTTGTTGTAGTTGATCCATACATGCTATGCTTGTGTTCTTGCTATGGATAGCTTCATAAACATGCCATCTTGTTGTAGGTATGCTTGTTTTGTCATGGATTGCTCTGTAGTGAGTGCATCAAGCTCACCAAAGTGCCCTCATATTATTGTTTCTGCCATGCTCTGTTTTCTGCCAAGTCTGAAACCTGATAACGAAACTTGCTATGTCTACATGCTTGCCATCATATCTTCTGATCCTTTTTGGCTTATCGTCAGTACGGGACTTTTGTCATATGCATTTAGTAGAATACTTCCATGCCTTGTTTTGCCATGTTAAGTTCCTGTAGCATGTTGATTTCGTGCTCTGAACATTGCTACCTGATGCTGTTTTCTGCCATGTCCAGTTTTTCACCAAGTCAGTGATCCTGTTATCTTTTGCCATTTCGCCATGCTTGTTTGAGCTTGATATGTTGTGAACTAGCTGTAGCTCAGTGTTCAGTTTTTTTCAAGCATCTCCTGTAGATTACTTCCATATGCTTTGTTGCTATGTTGGAGTGCTGTAGCATTGTTACTTGTTGCATTTTAAGTGCTATCATGCTGTTAATCGCAGATTCGTGTCATTCTTGTTTTGCTTGCCATTTGCAAACCGTGCATCCGTTTCCGGTGATCTTTATATCGATTTCGACCGAAATCATCTCATCTTTCCAGTGGCATGCTTGGTTTGCCAAGTTACTGCCCATCATTTTCCTTCCGGAGCACGCATATGCATCGCATATCATATCTCGCATATCATACATGTTTTGCATCATGTTGCTTATGCATTTCTCGTGATTGATTGTTGTTCCGTTGCTTGTGTTCTTGTCTTGGGTAGAGCTGGGAGACGAGTTCGTGAACGAGGAACCTGTTGAGTACGCTTACGAGGATCAAGCTTTCGACAACTCTGAGAACCTTGCAGGCAAGATGACCACCCCTCGAAATCACTTCTATCTTTGCTTTGCTAGTTGTTCGCTCTATTGCCATGCTGCGCTACCTATCACTTGCTATATCATGTCTCCCATTTTGCCATGTCAGCCTCTAACCATCCTTTCCTAGCAAACCGTTGTTTGGCTAAGTTACCGCTTTTGCTCAGCCCTTCTTATAGCGTTGCTAGTTGCAGGTGAAGTTGAAGTTGGTTCCATGTTGGAACATGGATTTGTTGGGATATCACAATATCTCTTATTTAATTAATGCATCTATATATTTGGTAAAGAGTGGAAGGCTCGGCCTTATGCCTGGTGTTTTGTTCCACTCTTGCCGCCCTAGTTTCTGATATACCGGTATTATGTTCCTTGAGTTTGCGTTCCTTACGCGGTCGGGTGATTTATGGGACCCCCTTGACAGTTCGCCTTGAATAAAACTCCTCCAGCAAGGCCCAACTTTGGTTTTACCATTTGCCGCCTAAGCCTTTTCCCCCGGGTTTTTGCGAGCCCGAGGGTCATCTTTATTTAAACCCCCGGGCCAGTGTTCCTCTGAGTGCTGGTCCAAACTAGAGCCACTTGCAGCGCCACCTTGGGGAAAATCGAGGATTGGTTTTAGCTATACGTAGTGTTCATCCGGTGTGCCCTGAGAACGAGATATGTGCAGCTCCTATCGGGATTTGTCGGCACATTCGGGCGGCTTTGCTGGTCTTGTTTTACCATTGTCGAAATGTCTTGTAAACCGGGATTCCGAGACTGATCGGGTCTTTCCGGGAGAAGGTTTATCCTTCGTTGACCGTGAGAGCTTATGATGGGCTAAGTTGGGACACCCCTGCAGGGTATTATCTTTCGAAAGCCGTGCCCGCGGTTATGAGGCAGATGGGAATTTGTTAATGTCCGGTTGTAGAGAACTTGTCACTTGACCCAATTAAAATACATCAACTGCGTGTGTAGCCGTGATGGTCTCTTCTCGGCGGAGTCCGGGAAGTGAACACGGTCTGAGTTATGTATGACGTAAGTAGGAGTTCAGGATCACTTCTGGGTCATTGCTAGATGACGACCGTTCTGTTGCTTCTCTTCTCGCTCTCATTTGCGCAAGTTAGCCACCATATATGCTTATTGCCGCTGCAGCTCCACCTTATTACACCTTCCTTTCCTATAAGCTTAAATAGTCTTGATCTCACGGGTGTGAGATTGCTGAGTCCTCGTGACTCACAGATTCTACCAAAATAGTTGCAGGTGCCGACGATGCCAGTGCAGATGATGGGGTCGATCTCAAGTGGGAGTTCGACGAGGAACGTGGTCGTTACTATGTGTCTTTTCCTGATGATCAGTAGTGGATCCCAGTTGGGACGATCGGGGATCTAGCATTTGGGGTTATCTTATTTTCATTTGGATCTTGACCGTAGTCGGTCTATGTGTGTATTTTGGATGATGTATGAATTATATTTATGTATTGTGTGAAGTGGCGATTGTAAGCCAACTCTTTATCCCATTCTTGTTCATTACATGGGATTGTGTGAAGATGACCCTTCTTGCGACAAAACCACTAAGCGGTTATGCCTCTAAGTCGTGCCTCGACACGTGGGAGGTATAGCCGCATCGTGGGCGTTACACGTCTACATAGACGTGGGCATTTCTGCCGAGTTGCTTGAGGAGGCATTTCTGCATGCAACACTGAAAAGTGGCACCGGCATTTCTCAAGCCGAATGTCATAGTCAGGTAGCAGAAAGCTCCGAATGGTGTGATGAAGGCGGTCTTCAGGCAGTCGGCTGGATCCAACTTGATCTGATGGTAGCCTGAGTAAGCATCCAAGAAACTCAACAGCTCAGATCCGGCTATGGAATCTATCACTTGATCGATTAGAGGTAAGGCAAACGGATCTTTGGGGCAGGCTTTGTTGAGGCTGGTATAATCTATAGACATGCGCCATTTATTGTTTTTCTTCAATACAAGGACCGGGTTGGCAAGCCATTCTGGAAAAAACACCTCCATAATGAAGCCCGCTACCAGAAGTCGGGCTATCTCTTCTCCTACAATCCTTCTCTTTTCCTCCGACAGTCGGCGGAGAGGTTGTTTGACTGGTTTTGCATCTGCTCGGACGTGTAGCTTGTGTTCAGCGAAATCCTTCGGAACACCCAGCATGTCCTTTGGGGACCATGCAAAGATGTCCCCGATTCTCACGGAGGAAATCGACGAGCTCGCCTTCCTATTTGCTGTCCAGGTTTGCTCCAATGACGGCAAACCTCTTCGAGTTCTCTAGGTCCAGAGGTATCTTCTTTGTTTCCTTGGCCGGCTGGAAGGAACCTTGAGCATCATATTCCTTGGGGTTAGGGGACAGGGTCGGCTGCTTGCCGGCCATGGCCACGACTCGGTACAACATCTTTTTTTCTTCGGCAATCACGAGGGACTCGGCCAGCCAACTGCTGGCTGCAGCACACTCAGAGGATTTCTTGTAGTCTCCGGCTATGGTGATGATCCCCTTTGAACTTGGCATCTTCATCTTGAGGTAGGCGTAGTGGGGCACAACCATGAACTTGGCCAGGGCAGGTCGGCCAAGCAACGCGTGGTAAGGGCTCTCTAGATCCACCACTTCAAACCAGACTGCTTCTTGGCGGAAGTGATCCTTGTCTCCGAAGAGAACATCTATCTTGATCTTGCCGATTGGTGAGCAGGACAGGCCGGGTGCGATGCCATGGAACACAGTCCGGCTTGGCATGAGTTGCTTCGTCTTGATGTTCAGCTTCTCCATGGTGTCACAATACAGTATGTTGATGCTGCTCCCACCGTTAATCAGTACACGGGAGAAACGGGCAGCTCGCCTTTGTGTCGCGAGGGTGGCGTCCAACACCAATGCATAAGAGCCGGGAGACGGCATCACCTCTGGGTGATCGGCCCAGTTCCAGCTGATAGGCTTCTCAGACTAATGCATAAACTCCGGGTTGTTAGAGGCGACCGCGTTGACTTCTTGGTGTTGTCGGCGCCGACTGCGCCTGTCTTCAGTTTGGCTTGTAAAGACGACGTAGGCGACATGCTCGTCCGGGAACTCGTCTTGAATGGCTCCGACTGCTGGTCGAGCAGCCGGCTGCTGAGGGGCTGGAGGTGGCTCGCCAGCAGGTGGAGGCGGCACCAGCCCTTCGCCTTTGGAGATTCGCGTGAGCCAATGACACTTCCGAGTCATGTGGTTGGACGGCTTCGCGCCGCTGTGGAACTTGCAGGGGGCATCAAGGGTTTGCTCGTAGGAGAAAGCCGGCTGCCAAGCCGGCCTGCTGCCCTTCTGCTTCTTGGGCATGGGCCACCCGTCAGGTTGTTCGTCTTCGACTATGGCTACTTGCCGACTGGTGGAAGGCGGCATAAGGGCCTTGCGCTTGTTGTCGTTTGGGTACGGGCGTCAATTGGAGTCACCAGCTGGCGTCTTGGGAGCCGAAGCGAGCACCTTTCCAGAGGCATCCACTCGAAGCTCAGTCTTCATTGAAGAGTCGGCCGTGGCGTACTTGTCTGCTATGATCAACAGCTCGTCGAGGGTAGTCGGCTCGTCGCAGAGGAGCCGGTGCTTGAGGAGGGTGCCCTCTCAGCACCCGGCGGTGAAGTACTCTATGGTTTGAACCTCGTGTACCCCTTCGCAGGAGTTGCGGAGCTCGGCCCAACGCGTGAGGTAGTCGCGAGTTGATTCGCTGGTCCCTTGGACGCACAAGGAGAGCTAGCGGGGCTTGGGAGGCCGCTTGTATGTGCTAGTGAAATTGCGGATGAAGACTTCCGTGAAGTCTAGCCAGCTGTTGACGCTGTAGGGCTTCAGGCTGTTCAACCAGGTGTGTGTCGTGCCTTGAAGCATGAGCGGGACGTACTTCACGGCAACGCGCCTGTTGCCGTTTGCTATGCGGACTGCGGTGGAGTAATCGATCAACCAGTCTTCTGGCTTCACGGAGCCGTTGTATTTTGGCGTGTCTCTTGGGAGTGAGAACCCTTTGGGGGAAGGGCTCGTCGCGGATGCGGGGGCCAAAGTAAGGCGGTCCGACATCATCATCTTCTTCTAGCGACAGGGATCGCGCTAGGCGGTCGATCCGGTGGCGGGCATCATTCTCGCCGACTCCTTCGCGGTGGCCTAGTCGACCGCCGAGAGTCGGATGCGTAACAGGCGGCGGGGTGGGATATCTCTCCCCACGAGGCGGGGGAGGAGGCGGATTGCCTCGTCGTTCCACAGCTCAGGGGCTGCCTTCTGCGTCGCGCTCGATGGTGAGCCGAGTCCGACTGCGGCTAGCAGCCGGCTCCTTGTCTTTTCTTGCGCGGGCGCGGCCTGGAGTCGGCGTCCGGGATGTCGCGTCGTGCTCTCGGCGTGGGGGAGGACTTTCAGCGCGGGCGCTGGCTTCATGCCGCTCTGCGGCCGCATCGATCAGCTGGTGGATGCGTCTAGTCATGTAGGGGAGCTCATCGGCCTCCAGCCCGTTCAGCTCATCTACGGCCGCCTGAGCGGCACGCAGGTTCTCGAGTGGCGTGGCGTAGACTGGGCGGTCTGCTCCCAGCATGCTGGCGATGGCCGCGCCACGCTTCTTGACGATGTCGGCTCGGCTCGGCCCGCCAAGAGGCGGCGTACCAAAGGCGGTGCGGTCAACTTCGCGCTGGTGAGCCTCAGTGAGGCGTCTCATGGATGCTATCTTCTGGCCCTCCGCGATGAGGGCGAGGCGGCGTGCCTCTAGTGTCTCGGCGTCGGCGTCGGCCGGGATGGGGGCGGACTGGTCGTGTAGCGCGGCTTGTAGGGCGTCGTGGGCGTTCTCGCCTGAGGCGGCGCCGTGGCTGATGACCAGCACCTCAGTGACAGTGCGGCCGGCACTGTCGGCTCGAGGAAGAGGGTCGTCGATGATCACCACGTTGGTGGGGAAGGCGTCAAGCGATGCCGTGTCGGAGTTGACAAGCATCGGGTCGGTGGAGCCGACCGACTCCAAATCCACAGCCGGCTCGCTGGAGACGTGAAGCTGGTCGAGGAGGCTGATGAGGCGGCTCTCGGGGCAGTCTGTGCCCGCATCGGACGCAGGCTCGTCGGAGATGCGAGCCTCGCCAAGAAGATCGGCGAGGCAGCTCGCCGCGCAGGCATCGTCGACGCCTTGCAGCGCGTCGAGGCAAGCGCCATCGGGCGTGCTGGGCTGGCTACGCTCGCTGGGAAGGAAAAGGGTTCCCGTCCATAACAGGTCTCCGGACGACGGTGCACCTGGCCCCACGGTGGGCGCCAAATGTTGGGTGGTCGGTGCGACATATGCCAACGGGTGGCTTATCATTGTGGGAGCCAGTAAGACATCGCCGGTGCCCGGAAACGGGATAAGGCGAAGACATGCACGCCGGCGAATCTTACCCAGGTTCGGGGCTCTCCGTGGAGATAACACCCCTAGTCCTGCTCTGCGGGGTCTCCGCATGATCACTAGATCAACACGTGTGGCTACAAGTGGCTCCTTGAGCTGTTTGGCTAGAGGAAGAAGAAGGGCAAGGCTAGCTCTCCTCTTCTCTCTATGTGGTGTCTAAAACTCTAAGAGATCAACCCTTTGCATGGGTGCCCTAGGGGGTTTATATAGGCCTACCCCCAGGGGTACAATGGTAATCCGGCTGGATGGGGGTCCAGGCCGTCAGTGTCTGTATCCGCTGGCTTCTCCGCCGGCCCCTGGGGCCCGCCGACTGGTGGGTCCCGCCGGCTGCCGGCCTCTTGGCCGATAGGCCGGCCCCACCGCCTGGGGGTCTTGTCAGCGGCTGGTCACTGTAGCCTCGCCCTGATGACGAGGGCTTTGCGGGGGTAAGCATGGCTATAGTGCCGCCGCCTGGAGGGCTCTCACTGTAGCCTTACCTCGTCTTGTCTCCTTAATGGTGCACATACTTCGAGGGAGGGAAGTAGCCGGCTAACGGGGGCCGGCTACGTCCCAGGCCGACTGGGGGAGGCTTGGCCGCCTTCGGGTGTCTCTCTGGCTGGCGGGGCCCGCCACCTATGGCCCGTACTGACAGCCTGTCGTGGGTGGCGTCATGGTCAACATGGCAACAGTGCTGCGCCGGACGGCGCACTGTGGCCATGCGTGCTCCGGGATTCGGGGGTGGCAGGCTCTACTGTAGCCACGCCCTTTCTCATCGCCGTTATGGGGGTGCAGACTTTGAGGGGGGGGGGACGCCTGGCTGCCTGCCAGGAGCCGGCCTTCTCATAGCCGGCTACTGGGAGTCGGCCCTTTTCGCGAGGGCCAGCATAGCCTTGCCGCCTTCCGGAAGCCGGCCAGTGGGCCAGCCGGCCATAGGAAGGCGGTCATGTGTCTTGGACGCTTGAGGGCTTGTTCTGCCTAACAATTTTTTAAGAGCCAGGGGGAGCCGGCTAGGCTACCCGTGGTTATTTACTCCGACATGCGTGCTCCAAGGTTCGCAACTGCCACGTTCGGGTTGCACTTGGCTCTTCGGCTCTTCGAGAAGATGAACAATGATGTTACTACTACTGCTTCTACAGTATCGAATACACTGATGCATGTCCGTCCACCGCAAGCGGGAGGGATAGCTTGTTGTAGTACTATACTCCCTCAAAATCTTCAGATTTCCATTTTATAAGGCTTGTTTTGAGAATAGCTTGGTTAAAGCTCTGAGGTCTTTTCTATTGCTGCGTTGCATTTAATTCCCTGGTACCATTTTCAAAAGAAAATTAATCACAGAGCCAAGTCATTGCTCCTTTCTTCCCTCGACTGCATGCATGCAGCTGACTGGACATTGAAACGAGATAAAAAACAAAGACTGACCAGTGCATGCGCCATCTGGATGAGAGAGAGAGAGAGTGGGATGCATGCGGGCTTGGGGCGCTGTAGTTAATTGCATTGGCAATTGAACAGGCTGAGATTTAATACCAGGATGATGTAATTGGGCATTTTTCACATAAGCTCAATTCACCTCACCCAATAGACATTTACCTTGGTTGGTGGGATTTCAGATATGAGCCCTATAAACTGGTAAGGAGGGAGTATAAGAAAAAGCCTGTCCTCGTCTGCGAGCCACCGCGCGCATGGGCGAGGGAGAAGGCGTGTAGTAGTAAAATCAAGCTTCTCCTCATTGTACGAGTTGACGCGACACATCATAGCACTGGCCCCACATGGTTGCCTCTAAACTTGGCTGAAAGACCCGCAATGTACAATACTCCATTTGCTGCAATCTCTAACATTTACCCCACCACAAATTAAAATATATATTCCTATCTTGACCAGATGAGCGTGCAAACTAGAATCACCAGGATGACGGGTAGGGCCAGAAGATAATTTTAATCAAAAAATATAGCATGGAGCCGACCCTAATGATTTTAAGCTTACAGGCACAGTACACGCTATCCTAGACTACTCTACACATAAAACTGCCACACGAGCGTCCGGGTTGCGCTTGGCTCTTCGCCTCTTCGGGAAATCGAACAAAATGATGAAGTACTACTGCAGTGGAGGAGTACTACAGTATGCTTCTGGCCATCTGACACCGATTGAACTGCCGCATGTCCACCGCGTACAGGAGGGAGAGCGTGTAGCTAACGAAAGCTTCTCCTAGTCCTGCCAGCCACCATGCTCATGGGCGAGGGAGGGACGCAGCTTCATTGACTTACTGCTCCTGCCTTTGCGTCCATGACAGGTGGGCCCAACAGGTCGGTGGCCCACCTGTCATGCAGCCAAAGGCAGGTGCGGTTAAGGCGAGAGGGCGTTGTAGTAATCAAACTTCTCGGTCTTGTACGAGTTGACGCGACACATCAAAGCACAGCACTCGATATATTTCAATAATTTGTGTTTACCGATGCATTAATTACAACGCATGCATGCATGTCGTGACTCTCCTTTTGATACTTGCATGTGTTGATTTAATGCACCTTGAAGTAGTATGAATATGTGACTGTAAAGCTTTGTAATGCCCCGGCCCTAATAAAGCGAGAGATGGTTGTGCACGAGGAGGGCGAGATCATGCAGACGGAACAGGACCCGGCGATGGAGCTCTCTATGGTCTCGATAGACCTCACCTTGCTCCACTGCCCCTTGTGCCTCCGCCCCTTGAAGCCTCCAGTGTATGAGGTTCGAATACACCTCGTCCGTTGGGCTGATCGAGCAAGGTGCAGGTTTCTTGATTGATGTGTTGTTCGATTGATTTATGCAGTGCAAGGGAGGGCACCTGGCTTGCGCGGACTGTCGCGTCGAGCGCCCCGGGAACCAGTGGCAGTGCCAGAAGTGCGAGCGCGGCTGTGGCTTCGACGTGCGGAACACAGCGGTGGACGCCGTCCTCTCCTTAGTGAGGGTGGAGTGCCCGCACGAAGGCTGTGGGCTCTACGTCACTTACCACAAGCTCGCCGATCACCAGAGCGTGTGTCCACTCGCGCCCTGCAAATGCCCCGTGCCCGTTTGCGGCTACGAAGGCCCGCCGCCGTGGCTCTCCCACCACATCAGCACCGTGCATCCCATGCTCGTGCACAGGATCCAGTACGGCAAGGCGCTCCAGCTGCAAGTGCCACTGTCGGAGCCACGGCTCTTGCCGTTCGCGGAGGAGGACGGCCGCGCGTTTTTCTTGGTCGGCGGTGTGCTCGACATCGGCGCGCCTATCGCCGTGTCGGTCATCTGCATCAGAGCGGGGGCGTCCCCACTGCCGCACTACGTGGCCAAGCTGTGGGCGAACGGCCCGCCGGGGGAGCCCAAAGGCAGGACCGACGCCGTCAAGGTGGAAATGGAGGTGACAAGCAGCAGGGATCCCAGCGACATCGCCGTGTAGGAGCTGACCTTCTTCACAGTTCCGCCCAAGCTGCTGGCCGGGGCTAAGCTGGTGTCCCTCCACATTCAGATTGACAAGCTCACATCCTAAATGATTCTACAGTGCCTTTTGTTTATCTTAGTAATATGCTAACATAGGGGTTAGTTCGGTCTACTTTAGCTTAAGAGATGGTGGGTTTTGGTGGCGATGCAGCAATTACCTCGACATCAGATCAGCAGTGAAAGTAATTTCGAACAGTCGAATGGATATTTTGTGTCTGTTGGATATAAAGATCCTTTGGGTAAGAAGTAACAGCTTATATGCTTTTTTTTCGAAACGGAACAGCGATACTACTATAATTTTTGTTGACATGCACTAATATTTTCGAAACGGACGTCGGGCTGTAGCTAGAAGGGCGGTTGGGACGCGGCATCGGCCCATACCGCGGTGACCCCCAATTGGGATGCACCGACCGTGGATTTTCTCCCTCGCCGATGTCGACCGCGTCTACGCAGAACATTGTTCCCTTCCTCCAGCTGCGAGATCAGGCCGGATATGTGACCAGCGGTGTGGCCACCATCATTCGATGCTTGTGAAGAGAGCAACCCAAGCAAGAAGGCTTGTAGCTTAGGCTCCTGCTAGTGTATATATAGTGGTTTTCTTTTTCTCTCCATATCAACCATTTTATATTGCGTACGTGTCATTGAAGAGTGAAATGATGGTTGCTTCTTCCGACTAACTTACTGCATGATTTGACTGCTCCTTTAGTGGCCCCTACACGTACTCCCCCTACGTGTATGCAACAGTCACACGTACACATGGACGCAAAAACGCGCGCGACGCCCTAATGCATGCATGTCGGCACGACGAACCACGGTCCGCTCAATGCTCACCTACACGGCATCACACATACTCAGCCAGGGTGAGCTAGTGACCGTATAAACACCGAAAATGTATATATTGAGCGCAATGAGCGTATTATGAAGTCCACTGACCGTATTTTTACAAATATACAGTGACAACAGTGTATTTATCTCGTTTGAAATTAAGCCATATTAACCGGAGAGGAGGCAGTATGGACTAGCATTACTTTGCTGTGTCCCGTCAACTTGCGAACGAGGAGAAGCTTGCAGGACGGGAGAAGCTTGCGCGCGGTGGCTCGCAGGACAAGGAGAAACTTTTGACTAATGCAGGATGTCCTTCGCTCAGGCGGTGGACGTGCAACAGTTAATTCGGTGTCAGATTGCCAGAAGCATACACTATACTAGTACTATTATTGTTGCACTTCCCGAAGAGGCGAACAGCCAAGCGCAAAGTTTACTAGTACTAGGAACCGGATGGAGGAGCGTCTGCATTCTTATTATATTTTTAAAATGTGATAAAGCAATCTTCAACACATTTGGTTCTCTTCGAGGGTTCTCGCATGTGATAATGGAAGTTGATTGCATGGAACACTCGCCACAATTCTCGCTTAATTCTGGCTCATATCCTGTTACAAATAGGAGCGCTCGGTAATATTTCCTCTCTTTTTTGTTATCCAGCATGTAAACAGGTCAGCAAACCTTGCGGCGCATCTTTGTGCGAACCGTGCTTGCTGCACTTTGAATGTGGCCGAGAGCTGGCTTGATGAAACACCTCGATTCCTAATTTTTTTGCGGGGTACCTCGCTTCCTAGTGACCAGTTTCTTGGCTGATCGTCCTAAGAATGCTTATATATGAATAAAGCTCTCTCATTTACCCGCAAAAAAGATTAAGCCATATTAACCGGAAAGGAGGGAGTATGGCTAGCACTACTTGTTGGTGTGTCCCGTCAACTCACAGAACGAGGATAAGCTTGCAGGACAAGGTGAAGCTCGCTTACGCCTTTTGACTAATGCAATGTACCTCGCACAGGCAGTGGACATGCATCAGTTCATTCGGTGTCAGATTGCCAGAGGCATACACTGTAGTACCGAACATGTGGAGTACCATCATTGTTCGACTTCACGAAGAGGCGAAGAGCCAAGCGCAAGGTTTAGTAGTACGAGTACTACTACTACTAGAACCGCATGGTGGAGCCTCTGTACTCTTATTTTTCTTAATCTTTGATAAAGTACACATTTATTCCGGAGAAGGGCGGAAAACGGCAGCCCAACATGTAATGATGATATCGATCAACCATGCTCGAATATATCTTGGCCTCCGTGCGAGCCCGTCTGTGTGTTCTCGCTCCTCATCTCTCTCAAGGAACGGCGGGTTGGCCATTTTGCCGTCAATTGAGATCGGTTTGCTCACACTCCGGTCCCACATGTCAGTGATATGCCAAGACGAGGTGCGTTGACCAACTGGCCATACGCGTACTTGGTTTTGCACCTTCATACTACTCCTCCCTCCATCACAGTTTACAGGGTGCGCTTCATTATGATGCATTTCTCTCAATGCATTTCCACCACCAGAGAGACTTTAGACGCGTTTGGTTTAATGCTCAATTAATTAGGGCGTGGTAACCGCAATTTTCTCTCGATGTAGTACTACGGAGTGGAGTAAGTGCATGCATGTGTCTACCCGGGGTGGAAGCACTGCATGCATGTGTGTACGTATTATTTCCAATGCTATTTTTCAGGCCGATCGCTAGTCGCCTTGGTCCCAGAGATTTTCTCTTTTTCTGAAGCGCGCTCTATAAACAGTGACGGATGGAGTAGTATGAGCGGATTCAAAGAAGAGCGTATTGATGGTTGCTTCTTTCGAGCAACTTATAGTGGGAAAGGTGGGGCTTATGATTTGACTGCTCATTAGTCACTATTAATGCGGCGCAACGACCGGTCTAAGTCTCCCATGCAGCTGTGCACTACCCCCTCGGTTCTTAAATATACTCCGGAGTATTTGTCTTTCTAGAGATTTCAACGAGTGACTACTCAAATATTTGTCTTTTTTAGAGATTCAAATGGACTACTACATACGGATGTATATAGACATATTTTAGAGTATAGATTCACTCATTTTGCTCCGTAGGTAGCCACTTGTTGAAATCTCTAGAAAGACAAATATTTAGAACGGAGGGAGTACACATACGAAGCAAAATGGGTGAATCTACACTCTAAAATATGCCCATTTGAAATTTGTAAAAAGACAAATATTGTTGATGACAGTTGCGACGACAAAAAAGAAGCATATTTCTTGTCCTAAGGGAAGATAACAACACGGTTGTGTTTGTCTAAAACGGTGTGAGGACGAGATTGCAATATGGAAAGTACGCCGGACGAGCTAGATTTTGTGCAAAGAACTATGGAAGATCCACATCCAGCGACGTGGGAAGACGGGCAGTGGAGCAAGGCCGGAGGGGATACCTGGAGGTCGTCAGGATGTAACTAGGTGAGCGGCGGCGGGCGGAATCTGCCAATATTGCGGCAGCGAGTAGGTGGCGTAGGCCCTACCGCGCCGGAGCTTGGTCAGAGAGAACGGCGTGTACCGCAGATCGGGACGTGCTGCCTCGGTGCCGTCGAACGGAGAAACGATGCATGTCCCCCCTTTCCTCCGGCGGACGGGATGCGGCCGGATCAGTGACCAACGGTGAGAGAGAGGCCACCGCAGCCTTGTGTGAGATACTCTGAAGAGAGACAAACCAGGCAGGGAGGCTCCATTGTATATAGTGGAGCGGACTACCTTTCCATAAAAATCGGTTCATATTCTGTGTACGTGCCATTGAGCGATATAACTTTATTTAAAAATAACGCGCCAACGCATCAAGTCAAACTTTGTTTCGTGCACGCGTGGTACACGACCTCCGTAGGTAAACAACCGTACACGCGTTCAAATTAGCACGTGGGCTGCCATTTCGTACAGAAATGAGCTCCACCGTGTACCCGCGCGGGTGTGGCTGGGCACGAAGCGTGAGTACATGCACGGTGCACCTATTCTCTTCTTGTATACGTACACCACCTATGTGGGGTTGTGTGAGAGAGATACAAACGTAGAGAGATATAGTGTGTGGGTTCGTGAGAGTTTTTTTAGGGGGGGGGGTCAATCAAAAAATGTAACATATGCAATGTGTGTGAAATAGAGTCTTGGATATATCATATATATAGAGGGGGCGATCCACGAGAAGAGAGTGGAGGTATCATCGACTTGAGGTGTCCATAGAATCGAAGAGAGGGATGATGTGTGTGTGTGTGTGCGCGCGCGCGGTCGATAAAGAGTGCCATCGAATTTGTGTGTGCCCACGTCAAAGATATAGAGTGGTTGGCCTACTAGAATGAGAGAGGGGACAGGTGTGGTTTGTCTCTGTGGCATGGATACCTACCTACAGCGCTCGACTATCGGTGTGTGGTGGGGGGGAGGGAGGCCTAATTAACTATAGAGGTACAATGGTTGGTATATGTGAGGAGGAGGAGAGAGGCCTACCTCATGTATTAAGGGAGATCGATCTACCTCATGTATTAAGGGAGATCGATCGGCATCTATGCATATGTGCAGGAGAGGAATAAGGTTGGGAGAGAGACAGAGCTAGAGTGTTGGAGGGGGTGGTAGTGGAGTTGCTTCTAACAAATGGTGGAATAGGATTGCTAGACAACCGGAGGGCACGCCTGCAATATCAATAAGAGAGGGGATGGATGCCTGTCTGTGCACGTGCGTGTGAGAGACGGGTCAGGAGGCATGCACGAATGATGAGGGGGGAGATATGGCTGTGGTAAGCAGACATAACTACATAGGAAGATCAATCGTCCTTTGTCAGAGAAAGGAGAGACATAACTTGTGAGGTACGTCGATCGATGGGGGGGAATAGTTAAAGTCGACCTAGGTATATGTTGGGAGATCAATCGATATACATGCATGTGTGTGTTAGAAGCAAATGAGGCACGGGGAGAAGGATAGAGAGAGAGGGATGCATCTTGGAGGTGGTGCAAGAGTCATACTATATCGAGGGGAAGGAGTGTGCGAGTACGAGATCGATGAAAAGAGTGGTGGGAGTGAGGCATGGACGGTGATAAGAGAAGAGGGGAAGCTTGTGTATGTGCTAGGCACACCTGGCTAGAGAGGCATATCGATCGATGTGTGCCGTAAAGAAGGAGCTGGGGGGGCCTACACACACCGTGGGTGAATGACCTAAAGTGAAAAGACGAATTTGCGCGATGGAGCTAGAGAATGCTGAGGGAGGGTTAGAGGGATGCGGGCGTCTGCATGCACGAGAGAAAGTTAGCGCTAGCTAGCTACAAAGATAAGAGGATTGTGTGGGTGTAAAAGACGAATAGAGATCATACTTCATTATAAAAAGCGAATTCAGATATTTGAAGAATTTCTCATAGTGTTTTAAACCGACGCATGTGTGAATATATATAACGGTGATACACATGGTGTGGTTATGAACATGTTATACTACATATAATATATTTTATCTCTACTCTTATAAAAAACGGAGTTGTTGATGATGGTGCCATCCTGCAATATAGGCCGTCCGATTTATATCTGACGGATAGGAAGGAAACTATGGCAATTTTGAAAAAAGATACCCACACCCCTCTCCATATTTGCAAATTAGGCCTCCCCTTGATCATGTTGATGTTCTGTGGAACGCATGGGCATCTTGCTAGTACTACGTATAACATATAGAACATTGATCATAATTTGGGCTAATGTGTGGCTTTTGCAGCTCAGGTCTAAATACTTGTCATAATGTAGGGGGCGGGGCACTATACTATGTGTGATAAACACGGTGTACACGTATGGAACATGGTTTAGATTATGAATATATAGTTAGTACATCAAATGTACTATTATTTGGAATCAACATCAAGTGTATTCAAAAAATAGAATTCGAGTTCATGTAGTACACATAGTTCATATCTATCTCTATAGTAATCATGTGGTGTGTTATTAAGGTAATACACGAATGATGGTTGAAGTTGGCAACAATCATGATTATAGATTGTTATTGAAATAGAGAAACGAATTCAAATTCAGTTCGAATTGCAGCGGTAGTATAGACATTTGGAATGCACTAAAATGTTGGTATGAGTAGGTTACATGCATTATACAGCAAGCGAAAAAATTTAATTGGACATAACATGGATTCATACTACCGAATAGCATTTAATTGCACTAAATTGTTGGTATGAGTAGCTTTAAATAGCATTTTTATAGTAAAACGGGGCAAGACTCTCTCTTTGTGTGGTGTGAATAGTTTTATTTTTTTGTTTTCTTTTTGGTTGAGGGAAGTGCGAATTGATTTGGTACGTACAAGTACAATATTACACGTTAGGCTTGTCCCTAAAATTCAACCCGCGCCTTGTTATATCCCGAAAATTCAGATATCGTGCTCCCAAAACTGGCGCCTTCACAACCCGCGCCTTGCTATCCCGAAATTACAACGCGCGCGAAAACTCCCTCCAGCTGCCAAATCCCGACACGCGAAATCCCCCTTCTAACCCTGAGCCGAAAGGGCCGCTAGTTCAAATCGGTGCGGGGTACTTTTGTAACACACCTTACATTTTGGACAAGCGCGTCCCTAAGTCATGGTTCACCCCCTCCCATCGCCTCCTTCTTGCCATTCGAAATCCCAGGCCGCCATAACCTCTCCGCTCCAGCCGCGAAACCCCACCCTCCTCCGTCCGCCACCTCACCGCTGCCCAGCCGGAGCCTCTTCCCCGACGACATCATCCACCACAACAGCTCGACGTCCCTCGTCCACCTCCCCGGATGAGGATCCGTCGTCCATATCATCGTCCCGCCGGTTCAGCCGCCCCGTCCTCCACCTCCAAGGAGCTGCTTCGACGATCGCCTCGTCTATCTCGGCTGCTCCATCCCCACGGCGCCGCCTTAACCTGCTCCACTGGAACCGCAACATCCTCACCGACTCCTCGGACGAAGCCGAGGCCTACTCGGCACCACCAAAGAGGTTGTACACTCATCGCATCCCACCTTCTCCTTAGCTCGACCTCCCGGTGCCGACGGTGCTCCATCCTGCACCCCCATGGAGCGGCTACCTTGAAGTCGGCGCCGCGGGCGACATCTCCATGGCGGCTCTCCCCCAGTGTGAGGCCCCTTCGGCGGCGGCGTCCATACCAGCTGGATCTGCTGCTACTCCGGCTCTCGCTCGCTCGCTCGCGCTGCTGCTGCTCCGGCTCTCGCTCGATCGATCGCTCGCCCAGCTGCTGCTGCTCCGGCTCTCGCTCGCTCGCTCGCACTGCTGCTGCTGCTCTCCCCCTCGCTCGTGCTGCTGCTCTGCTCCGATTTAGCTACACTTCAGTCGACTAAATCGACTTTTGGGTTAGTCGATTTTCAGGGGGTGGGGGGCTCGCCGGAGTTAAGGAAGAACCACCCGCAGCGGCGACGGGGGCTCACTGGACAGGTACCCCACTATCTATCTTAGGGTTCAGGGTGGGGGCGGGGGCCTATAGGGCTGGCCGGGGCGGCGGCGGACCGGCGGTGGGGAGTTGTTTCAGGGCGGCGAGGCGGCACTGGGGATGGCGGTTCGGCCGGTGGTGGCTGGCGGCTCAGGGGGGTGCAGGTTGAAGATGAACTGCAGGCCCTCCCTAAACTACATGTCAAGTGCCTCTCTGCTACCATTGCGTTCAGTTTCGACAGTAACATTCAGATTCCACAGTAAATTTCAGTTTCGACAGTTAAGTTCAGAGTCAACAGTTTTTACCTCATCTGTTGTAGTCAGGTGGTTTTTGGTGATGAAATTTTACATCTATTTTATATCATCTATTGGAGATGCTATTAGAAACCCACTTGAGATTGACGATGTCTGTCTTGTGCTGCTTCAGCCTTGACGTCTTATGGCTCACCGGGGCTGCTCCAACGATAGAACGATCCATCACAATAGAGCAGTGCCCTGGACGCCGTCTACAGATTCCTCAGATCTTCCTCCACACCTCCGATAGCCACCTCTGCCTCAACTGCTTCAGCGACCAACCCAATGATGCTGAGGTCGACACGGCTACAGCAAAGAGGTTGTACACTTGTTGCATCACTTATTACTATACATTCATGTCGATCCATTAGGGCTATTTTGGTTCGACGGAAAAACATAGCAATAGGGAATCTTCCAATGGCACTCTACTATTCAATTATTCATGCATTTTGTTGAAAGGAATGAAGCAAAACATCCACCTGGACCTACTTTTCAAAATCCTATGCATGAAAACAAGACCAAGTGCATTAGTGGCAGAATAACATTCTAACTGTACACACTTTCATATGGTTTCACTTTATTTTGGCCATGTTTCTTTGCATTCCTCTGCTCTTACAATTCCTGTAAACCAAACACCCAAGTTGACAGAAATCCTGTGTTTACAAATGCTCTGTTTACCATGTGCATTCCTATCCTATTCCGGTGTTTTTCCTATCCCTGCGTTTTTAGAATCATGCAAGCCAAATGAGCCCTTACAGAATTACTTCAGTTACAGGTAGGTGTCGAAGGGAACTTTGTGTGGTTTGTCCTGCTCCTGCCGCGACGTCGTCCACCTCACCTGAGGTGCTCCATCGACAGAAACATCCACCAAACCAGACATCACGACTCCTGACCGTCTTTCGCCGCCTCAGATCTCCTTCCCTGCCGCCGGCACCCACCGCAACGGCATCACCATCATCGACTCAGCAGATGAACCTGAGGAGTACATGGGTCCACAAGAGAGGTCGCACTCTTTTGATTCTGCTTATGTTATGCATTGCTTAAAATTACCTGCTACTTTATCGTCCTGTTCACCTCTTGGACTCCAAGTCAGGTCCAAATTAATGTTCAAACTTGAGTTCTAAATTAGTTATGGGGCACATATCGAGGAAGCAATGAATAGTATCTCTGTCTAATATCTGGTTCACCTAGGGTATGCCTATGTTGTTCATCTTGGGTGGGAAACAAATAGTAAAGCAATCATCATCTGTCTTTTTATTAAATTAAAGCAATCATCAGCCTGCTATCATTATTTTTGGATCCATCCACTGGTTGTTACCATCACTCTAAATTTCTGCATGCTCTCCTTACATAATCTCACCATATTTTTTTCGTATGCATGTCAGATATTGTACACAGTCATGCTGAACATGTAGAGAAAAAGAGAAGAGTTTTGCGCGGCAATACAATGTCATGCAGACATCGCTCCATGGTGGGTTCAATGGCAAACCCTCCCCACCCCTCTCCAGATTGTAATCCAGAGGAAGATATCTGTTCTGAGGCGGATTCAGACGCCGCTGACCACTCCTATTTACCCCCCAAGGTGTTTGCTCTACCTTGGCATGATGATGTTAGTCATATCATGCATATGTTGCCTTGCAGTGCCTACTTTTGACATCATATATGTCATCTGCTTAGTTTAGACATGTTCTATAATGCCACCTGTTTAGTTTCTATATCATATATGGGAATTGTGCAGTCTCATGTCTTTTAGCCAGCCATAATATACGTGAAATGTGCAATGCCATCCTGTTTAACCAGGCATCATATATTTGAATGATATCTTGCCCATCCTTTTCTTCATTACATTTCCATTTGTCGACAATGTTTGTACATTAAACTACTCTTCCTGTGAATCAGCCATTTGGGTGGGAGATTGAAAAATCTGGAGTGAAAACAAGGCCTTCTGAGCAGACAGTGCTACCTGTCGAAGCAGATCTCTTGTTGGGTCCCGATAGCTCCTCAGAGATGGATTCAGAGACAGATGACCAGTCCTATTCCCCCACCGAGGTGTATGCTCTAACTTGGCATGGTTATACTGCTCATATCATGCATATGGTGTCTTGCATTGCATAGATTAGACATCATATACACAATATTCAACACCATGTTCTTAGTTCAGACATCATATCTAATGCCCTCTGTTTAGCATATAAATCACATATGTGAATTAAATGATGCGATCCTGATTACTTAGATAACATGTAGGTGAATTATGTCATGCGATCCTGTTTAGTTATTCATCATATCTTTGAATTATGTTATGCTATGCTATCCAGTTTAGATAGACATCATATATGTGAAATTATGTCATGCTATCCGTTTTAGTTAAACAATATACATGTCAACTATTTCATGCCCTCTTTTTTCCACACTATCTATTGCATCTGTCTCTCATACAATGTCTGTACATTCAACTATGTTTCCTGTTTATCAGCCATTTGAATTGGAGCGGGTGATGCCAGCATCTAGCGGACTAAAAACACGGTCTTCAAATAAAACAGTGCTACCTCTTGGTGGAGATAGCACCCCGGTTGTACATGCACGAGAACCAGCCCTACCACACATAACCCAAACTCTCGCAGATTGTACCCCTACTGCGATGGACAGAGAACCAGCTTCACCCAATCTAACCCCAACCCCAGCAGATAGTAACCCAGTTCCTGTTGACACAACACCATCTCCACCACAGAGCTCCCAAACAAGAGCAGTTAGTAAGGCAGCTCCAGTGCCCAAAGGGCCAGTACTACCACGGCGAACCCCAACTCCACCAGTTAGTACGCCTATTCCTGTGGAGGAAGCACAACCAGCTAGTCGTAGTTTAGCATCTATCGCATTTGATGTTGTTAAATCGTATGTGTGTATCTTCCCATCTTGGAAATATTATACTGAAGATGAAAGAAAATGCTAGTTGCAGGTGTTTGTCCAGGAGTTATGTGTAAGTAATGTTATTCATGGCAATTACTTTGCTTTGTCCCATACATCCTACCTCCATGATGGTTATAATACAGCAAATTTTCCCATTTTTCTCTATAGAGAAGGACCAATTTGGAAACTCAGGATGAGGTAACCTGTGCTAATACCTCTGCTATCTTCAAGAATGCTTGGTGGCAGTATCGGAATTACCTGAAGAAAACGTACTTCACCGGCAAAGAATCTCATTAAATTCCCTTACGTTCTCCTGAGACACATTTACTGGACGATGACTGGGAACGCCTTATTCTGTACTGGTCCCGAACCAAGAATGTGGTAAGGTCTATGAGCTAATTTTCTATTTTTAAGTACTATATTCTTGCGTCTTACTGTACTCTGTTCATGTAGAACAAGTGCCTAAACCTGAAGAACAACTGTTCTAATTTAAGATTCCATTGCTATCATAGTTCAAAAAAGCGCTAGGCGTTAATTGTGCGTTTTGCCACCGCCTTGCGCTTTACTGACCAAAGTGCATGCTTATGCGCAGTTATGCATAGATTAAGCGTAGTTATGCGCAATGCGTTTCGCCAACGCCTAGAGCCTAGGCGCGCTTACGCGCTCGCTTAGGCGCGCCTTTCTTAACTATGATTGCTATTGTGCATACTGCTTTGCTCTTGTATCACTATATTTACTCATACAAACTTATTTTTAAATTGAAGGATCCAATCGAAACTGCAATGGCATAGCAGGTATGTTCACGCATGTTTCTTTAACAGGCTTGCTCTTATCAATAGCTCTGTTGATTTCAATTTCAATTGTCTATACAGTTGACTTCTCATATCATGCACATTACTAGCATCACAACAGAGCCAATAGTGTTGTTGTACATGTAGACCCGTGGTACCCATCTGAAATCTTGTTGTGCCATGTAGTTTCCCACGCTTTGTATTCTTTCACTGCTACTTTGTCTTGAACTAATATGATTTGAACCGTGTCTCTATTTTGATTTAGCAAGACAATGCAGTGACCATAGGACATAGATATATGTTTGTTTGATGCTTTTATTATGTACTAGTACTTGGCAATAGAAGACTTGGTAGTTTAATCATGTCCACCTTACTAATGAACTGGTTCACCGAAATGAGTTTCATATACTAGTACATGCTAAACTGTTATGTGCCTGCTTGTTTCTTCTTTTAGAATGCTGACAGAATATTGTGGAAGAGTGCCTTATTAAGCAATGGTAAAGGAAGTAATGCAGACAAGGTTCGGGATAGTGACACATCCTTGTTGGTCTCCAACAAAGCTGATAAAACCCCAGAGACAAGTGAGACAACCCCAAAGTCCTGTCTTGGTTTAGTGTTGGAGTTACTAGCCACTACCGCTTGCACAAGCTATTCAAACTCACTGTCTGAATCAGTTCGGTTTCTTGAGTCTCAACTACAAGCTGAAAGACATCGATCGGTTGTGCTGCGACAAGAAGCGGAAGGACTGCAGAAGTCCCTGGAGCATTCAGATGCATAGTTTCTGGTGCAACAGCAAGCGTTGGAGGATTTTAGCGCCAAACAGGACAAAGCTAATAAGCTTGCTAAGCTTATTACCAGCGTTTATGAACTTGTTTCAATTATGCTCTTGTTTTGCTGCCGCGTTTATTTGCACTGGTGGCCAATTTTGACGGCCAGTGTATGTAATATGTTGCTTTGTTCCCTATATTTGCACTGGTGGCGAACTTTGATGCCCAGTGGATGTAATATGTGTAATAGCGGTAATACGCTAGCGTTAATTGCTTGCTTATTTATTTCCTTATTGTCTTGTTTAGTTGGTTGCTTGTAATCACTGCAGTTCTTTTTTGGTGTTTTTCTAATAATCATGGCAACACATGGATTGTTGTAACCATGGGCCTCCTGTGGGCCGTAGGATCCATTGGCCTTCTATACGGGCTGTAGGATCCATGGGCCTTCTACGGGTCGTACGATCCATGGGCCTTTTACGGGCCGTAGGATCCATGGGCCTTCTATGGGGTGTATCATCATTTCGCCAATCATGGGTCGTACTATTCGTGGACAATAACGGGCCATTTATTGGCTGTATTTGATAACTCTATGAAAACAGCCCAACGGGTTTTTTTCGACATGAAAACGGCCCAACGTATTAACAGGCCGCAAATGGGCCGACTGTAATCACGGGCTAAATTTGGCCCACAAGCAGAAAATGACAGTACCGGGCCGTAAGTAACCGAATGCTAGAAATGAGCCCAAGATTTAATGGGCCCTGAGAAGGCCGAAAGATATCATGGGCTGGAAACAGCCCAACAGAATAATGGGTCGTTAATGGGTATAAAGTGATACATTGTTCATTACGGGCCAGTTTTACCATGGGCCGTTAAGGGGCCAAGGGTTACTAAGGGCATCATATGGGCCGAAAGACGTCATGGGCCATACATGGGCCAGAAGTTAAAACGGGCTGGAATTATATTGGACGGCCCAGATGACGCTACTGGGCCTAATTTGGATAGGCCGTAAACGGGCCCTGGGATAGCGGGCTGTAAATGGGCTATATGCGAACAGGCCATTAACAGGCTTGCCGTGGGCCGTCCCGCCACCTTTTGACCATGTCAAACGGGCCGGTTGTCGGTGTCAAAACCGGCGGATCTCGGGTAGGGGGTCCCGAACTATGCGTCTAAGGCGGATGGTAACAGGAGGCGGGGGACACGATGTTTACCCAGGTCCGGGCCCTCTCTATGGAGGTAATACCCTACTTCCTGCTTGATTGATCTTGATGATGTGAGTATTACAAGAGTTGATCTACCATGAGATCGTAGAGGCTAAACCCTAGAAGATAGCCTATGATTATGATTGTTGTTGTCCTACGGACTAAACCCTCCGGTTTATATAGACACCGAAGGGGGCTAGGGTTACACAGAGTCGGTTACAAGGGAGGAGATCTACATATCCCAATTGCCAAGCTTGCCTTCCACGCAAAGGAGAGTCCCACCCGGATACGGGACGAAGTCTTCAATCTTGTATCTTCATAGTCCAACAGTCTGGCCAAAGTATATAGTCTGGCTGTCCGAGGACCCCCTAATCCAGGACTCCCTTAGTAGCCCCTGAACTAGGCTTCAATGACGATGAGTCCGGCGCGCAGATTGTCTTCGGCATTGCAAGGCGGGTTCTTCTCCAGATTCCGATTACCTGTCGAGTAGTGTTCGGCTTCCCATGAATGTTGCACTCCTTGGCTTCCACGCCTAATAATGGCTATCTTCCACGTGTCGAGCGAATGCAAGAAGTCCGGGCATTTTTACACTTGCCACCCTAACCATGTGAGTAAATCGTCTATTTAAAGAGCCGGGGATCCTCAGATCCAGATCACACCATCCTCCCACAGCGAGTATCCATCAGAGCACGCCCGGAAAAGCCCATCCCATCATGGCCGGCCATCGTAGCTCCTCCTGTCGCTCCCGTAGCACTAAGCCAGGCAATTGGGAGAAGTGTTCCGTCCCCCACAGCCAATTAGTAGAGTTACAGACCCAGGGGTTTCTTCCTCCTGCGTATATGGTCCCCATCCGAGCCGGACTAGCCACTTACAATGGCGGGGAGCAAGCGGAGAGCTTTCCCAACCCATCCATGGGGGAGCGGGTATGCCTTGTCCCTTACTTATTAAGGGGACTCAGATTTCCAATCCATCCGTTCCTCTGCGGGCTCCTGGAGTTCTACGGCCTCCAGCTGCATAACTTTACTACCGCCTCCATTTTACACATCGCTGGCTACGTCGCCTTTTGCGAGCTGTTTTTTGGCTGCGAAGCTCATTTCGAGCTATGGAAGAGGGTATTCTGCCTCGTACCCCGTACACAGGAGGGGTCAATATATCAAGTGGGCGGAGCCGAAATATGGCGCATCGCCGGGACCGGATACTTGTCCGGTACTCCGAAGAAGACATCCGAAGACTAGCCTTCGGAGTGGTTTTATATGGAGGACGTCCCCCTTTCGGACCCTATTCGGATGGGCCTTCGCGATTTTAATAACGCCCCTCTGAAGAAACGCCGCAACTGGCACCCTCGGAGCCCCCAGGAGGAAGATAACAGAGAGGTCCTTTACCTGATGGGCCGGATGAAAACACTGGCCAAATCAGGACTGATAATAATTGAGGTTATGTCAGTATGTATAATGCGGGGGGTGCAGCCACTTCAATATCGGGGACAACCCATGTGGCACTTCAATGGAGAAGACGATGCCACCCGCTGCGGTCGTAAAGGTCCGGACTCCGCTGCTGCTCTAGCGAAAATACTGTCCGATTTATATAAAGGAGAGGAAGAGGAGTTCATCCGCATTAAGCCACGGGATGGATTCTCCATGTACAACCCCCCAAACTGGGTGAGCTGCTACTTTTTACTCCAGACCTTCCCGCATTCTTCGTCATAAGTATTTACCTTGCTATTTCATAGCAGGAACTGCGAAAAGCTGTGAGGGAGGTCCACAGCCTGTCTCCACGACCAGAGGACCCTGACCGGGCCCTCGACCCCGGACTCGAAGAAGATCCGGACACATTTGTGGAGCTCGTCGACAGGACGTTCTATCAGTTAAGCTACGACAGTGCCTTGGTGGCCATCATAGCCGATTATCCTGGACTGCTCCCTCCATCGCATGTAAGTAAAACCGGAGTCCCAACTTCCGCGAAGGATCCCTTTTTTTGCACTTCACCTACCGCACACATATGGTGTCTTACAGGGAATGCCCTCGGAACGCCATGCCGAACCCGCAGTGACTCACCAACAAGGGGCACCGAAACCGGGTAGGCTTAAAAGGAAGGCGGTCAGGACTGAGACGCCATCGCAGAGGTATGAAAAAGAACCCTGCTCTGTGGTTGTCGTCTTGAAAATATAATGACGTCCATGGTTCCTGGCAGGAAAAACGCTCACTGGACCGTATCCGGAGAGCCGGCCAGCCACGCCTCCACCAGCCGGGCTCTAGAGCCGGACTCAAAGGCAGATGATAACGTGGGGACAACGCCGGATGTTCCCCTTACAGAGGATGCGGATAGGCTGTCCGCTACGAATTCCGAAGTGGAGAGTGCCATGAATCACAGGCGTCGCCGGGCCGTACTCCGCGACCCTGGTTTCTCTAAAGAGGCGTTTAATGCCTTCAACTCAGGAGACGCGTACATCTGAGCTGCTCAAAATGGTCTTGCCAGAGCCACGGACTAGTATGTAAAGGATATACGGGTAAGAAAATCTGATAATTATGTATATCAGTAGCCCCTGAGACTTGAAACAGTTGACACAACTGATTTAAGGATCATTATTTGTGTAGGTTCTTACAGAGAAGAATACCTAGTTGTCTCAAGAGCTGGAGGAGTGCAAAGCCCAGCTACGGGCCGCAATTGCCGCAATGAAGGAGTCTGAGAAGGCCCCATCTGGTAACACTTGTTTCTATCGAACAGAAGGACATGTACCAGTTAGTATTCGGCATGCATGCAAATCTAACAATAGATTCTGCAGATGATCCCAGAGTGAATCCGAAGGTCGTACGGGGGGATGAGCAACACGCTCAACGACAGCTAGAGGCTGGCAAGCACGTGCTTACGCAGGTTAGGCGGGAGAAAAACGATCTCCAAGATGCCAATACCCGGCTAGGCGTTGAACTGAAAGATGTTCGGGCCCAGCTTGTTGACTCCGTAAAGGAGAATAAGAGCATCTCCAGCCGCGCCCCCAACAGGCCCTCCCCAGGCGTTTTTGCCGCGCCGGCGCCGAAAAAACGGCCCAGTCGCCCCCCAGAAGCCCGTTTTTCGCCGGCTCGGGCCGAATCTGGTGCCGGCGGACCCAGGCAGAACCCGGCGCCTTGGGGGGGCACCTGGGGCGCCGGCACAAGCGAAAAGGCGCGCGTGGGTCTGCCCTGTCGGCGAGTCGAGCGCCTCTTCCCGCCGTTTCTCCCCGCTTTTCCCCAGTTCCCTCCCATTTTCTCCTTTCCTCCCGCCATTCTCTCTCCCGCTCGCCTCCCAGCCGGCCGCCATGGCACCGAAGAATTACATCGTCCCCCGCGCCGCGGCACCGCGACCGCCTCCGTCGCCCAGCCGAAGCAGAGGAAGCCCAGGGCGCCGCCATCCAAGCCGTCGGGCATGACAAACGCCGATTGGAGGGTAGAAGTACAGCGACGGGAGGCCGTCACCACCGACCGGCGGAACAGGGCCCTCGCCAAGAAGGCCCGTGACAACGCGGCACGCGCGGCTGTGGGTGCCGCTGCCGCTGCCGCTTCCGCGGACCAGGCCGAGGCCGAGGCGGCACGCGCGGGGATGATGAATCCCCCCGGCAACCACGCAACGTACGCGCCCTGGGGCCAGCAAGGTGTCGGGTCTCTGACGCCGCAGCCATGGGGATCGCCAGGCTACACCGACGGGGACGTGCACGGTGGGTTCAACCCAAATGTCACGTTCCCGCATGGACACCCGGCCCAGCGCACGCCCTCGCCCGCCTTCACCGGCGTGCAATACCCTCCATACAACTACTCGCCGCCCGCGTACGCGTCCTCCCCGACGCCCCCTCCCCGCCGTTGCGCACTGCCCTTCTCGCACCAGGGCGACGCCGATGAGACCGAGACCGACATGGACGACATCATCGCGGATCGGCCGCGGCCGCCGCGTCTCCCGGGTTCACCGCGGATGAGCCGGTGGATCTCAGCGGCGGCATGGACGACGAGCTTGGCTACGTCTACGGCGACGAGGAGCAGGAGGAGCAGGAGGACGAGGACGAGGAGGAGCCGGCGAGGAGGCGCAAGAAGAAGAAGCGGACGGCAAGGTCAGCCGAGCCGCACATCAAGTGGCCGTCTAAGGAGGAGGAATGCCTCGCCGAGGCATGGAAAGTCGTCTGCCTCAACCCGACCACCGGCGCGAACTAGAGCATCGACACGTACTGGGCACGCATCAAGGCCGAGTTCGACGAGCACAAGCTCGTCGACCCCTACTTCAAAGGCGTCTACATGCAGCGCGGATCGATGGCGATGGCGAACCATTGGGGCGCATCCAGGGGGCGTGCAACAAATGGCATGGTGTCGTCGAGGAGGTGGCCGCTCGCCCGGAGAGCGGCGCCAGCATTGAGGATCAGGTATGCCACGCCGGTCTCCCGTCTCTCTTCGTCGTGTGCGCCCGCCAACTGTTTTTTCGTCCCCGCGCAGTTGCTGCGCATGTTCGGCCTGTATAGGAAGAGCAACAACGACGCCGGAGGCCGACCTCGCCGTCTGATGCGCGTTTCTGTTCTGATTTTTGTACGCCGAACTTTTCATCGATCGCCGATCACCGCTTGATCGCCGGATTGTGGCATTTATTTTTGGGCGTGGGAATGAACTACGTTTGAATTTGCCAAGGCTGGGGGTGCCTGGGGCCGTGGCTAGGAGCTAGGCCGCCCCCAGGGGCCGAACTAGCGTCGGCTCGCCCCCAGGGCGCAGTTTTTAGGCGCCCTGGGGGGCCGAACGGCTGGAGATGCTCTAAGAGGCTTCGACGCGGCATTTTTAGTAAGTGCTTGAACGAACTTTTATAGAGTTCAGCGAAGAAACCGGCTAACAGAGTTATATCTATAGGTATGCTGACGGGTCGTCCCGCAGAGGAGATGCCCGGGTCTGCGAGTTATCTTCTGCCAGAGCTCTCACAACTGCACGAACAACTTCGGCAGGTGATGCAGGGCATTGCCCAGGCCTTGTGGCCAACCGCCTCCCTGCCAGGAGGTATGGGGGAGCTCGTAGAGATGCTCAAGGGAGCGCGGCGGCGCTTCCGATGCCTACCGGCAAGGTGCAAGGGAAGCCTGGGCCATGGTGAAGACTCGATATACCAAGGCTGACCCGAACCACATGGCCGAGGTCGGACTTGTGGGGTCTGATGGGAAAGGGATACCCGTCAGTTTGGTGTATGACCAGGTGAAATTAGCCGCAAAGTATTCCCAACAGGATTGTAGGCTAGACAGCCTATTGGATGGTATAGAAGAACAATTTAGTCAGTCTAAATGACTGTGTACTTCAAGTGACATATATTGTCCCTAGCCGGATTGTAAATCATTTGTCACGGCGGACCTTTTCGCTTCGACCTCCGGACCCGACAGTCCGGAGTGTATCCGAATACCCGCTCAGTTATGTAAAACCCGGGGTACGCTTGGAAACCAGGCGTAGGGGTCATAAGTGCTTGAACAGACAAGTACCCAACTAGCTATGTTATATTACATGGATAGTAAGAAACATCTTCCAGGGAGAATAGTTCCGTTAAGGGTTCCTTTCCCTGGGTACGCATGCATTAATGTGCATGCCCGAACTGCGAAAAGAGACGTAGGATATAAACATCTGGGGGCTTGTATTGAAATAAGTAAAAGTCATCTTTTGTTCACCGACCGAATATTCCCTTAAGAACGCTAGCTTTCGGCTTCACCCAGTCTGAGGTACACATCCGGCTGACCCGGCAGTAACAATCGCAGAGGTGCTCCCCTTATGCCCTAGTCGAATTAACGGGAACGTAGGGCATAAACACAAGAGCCAGGCAACCCAGCTTGGCCAAAACTTAAGTCATATCGATGCATATAATGGCGAAGAAAAGGTACATGTGGAAAAGTAACACATGTGCGGGGGGCATAGAGCCCGGAACATAGTTATATTAAGCTTCTGTATAAGAAGCCCCCAGGTATAATGAGCACGCCTGGAGCGTCAGGATTGTGTAGTCAAGACACATGTTAACCTTCTAAGGCCGTGAAGAAAAAGGGAAGAAAGAAAGAAAAGATAGGTAACAGATATATATATATATATATAATTGACGGAGGTAAGGAGACGAACACAGAGTCCGGCACTAGGCGTAAAACCTTCGGAGTCTGGCCGCGTTCCATGGGTTTGGCTCGAGTCGATTGTCCGATGCATCCCGCAGACGGTACGCTCCACCCGTCAGAACTTTGTCAATAATGAAGGGACCTTCCCATTTGGGCTTGAGCTTGTCCTTTTTCTTCTCTGGTAGGCGTAGAACGAGTTCGCCAACGTTATAAGTTTTGGCCCGTACTTCTCAGCTTTGATACCGTCGAGCCTGTTGCTGATAGAATGCGGAGCGGGCTTTTGCCATGTCATGCTCCTCCTCCAGGGCGTCCAAACTGTCCTGCCGATCAAGCTCAGCTTCTTTCTCTTCATACATGCGCACTCGAGGTGAGTCACGAATGATGTCGCAGGGCAGTACCGCCTCTGCGTCGTACACCATAAAAAACGGTGTGTATCCGGTAGTGCAATTCGGCGTGGTCCGCAGCCCCCATAGTACGGAGTCGAGCTCCTCAACCCAGTGCGTATCTGATTCCTTCAAGGATTGCACTAATCTGGGTTTAATGCCGCTCATAATGAGACCATTTGCTCACTCGACCTGACCGTTTGTTTGGGGGTGATAGACGGAGGCATAATCGAGCTTAATGCCCATGTTGCCGCACCAAGTTTTTACCTCGTCGGCTGTAAAGTTCGAGCCGTTATCGGTGATGATGCTCTGGGCACGCCGTAATGGTCTACAACCCCGGATATGAAGTCTATCACTGGTCCGGACTCGGCCGTTTTAACTGGTTTGGCTTCTATCCATTTGGCGAATTTATCCACCATGACCAATAGGTACTTTTTCTTATGGCTTCCTCCTTTAATGGGTTCGACCATATCAAGCCCCCAGACCGCGAAGGGCCAAGTAATGGGGATTGTTTGGAGAGCAGTAGGTGGCAGATGGCTTTAGTTTGCAAAAAGCTGGCAACCGACGCAACGTTGGACGAGGTCCTGTGCGTCTGCTCGGGCCGTCGGCCAGTAAAAACCTGTACGGGAGGCCTTGCTTACAAGGGCCCGAGCTGCGGCGTGGTGGCCGCCGAGTCCAGCATGAATTTCTGCCAAAAGTTGCCGTCCTTCCTCTTCGGAGATGCACCTGTGAAGTACTCCGGTAACGCTTTTCTTATAAAGCTCTACCCCATGGACGTTGTAGGCTTTAGACCGCCGCACAATGCAACGTGCCTTGTTTGGGTCCTCAGGGAGTTCTTGCCTAGTTAGGCAGGCCAAGAAGGGTTCTGTCCACGGGGCGATGACAGCCATAATCACGTGGGCCGAAGGCGTTATTTCGGTGGCAGAGCCTCCGATTACGTCAGAGTGTTCGGTATCTGGCATTGTGGCCGAGTCTGGACTGTTGTTGCCGGTCTCTCCTTCCCATACCACGGATGGCTTAAACAGCCTTTCCAAGAAGATATTAGGTGGGACAGGGTCGCGCTTAGCGCCGATGCGGGCGAGGATATCCGTCGCTTGATTGTTTTCTCGGACCACATGGTGGAATTCGAGCCCCTCGAACCGAGCTGACATTTTGAGGACGGCGTTGCGGTAAGCCGCCATTTTCGGATCCTTGGCGTCGAAGTCTCCATTTATTTGAGATATTGCGAGGTTCGAATCCCCACGCACCTCTAGGCGTTGAATGCCCATGGAGACTGCCATCCGGAGACCATGTAACAGGGCCTCATATTCTGCTGCATTGTTGGAGTCTGTGTATAATATTTGGAGTACGTATTGGACTGTATCTCCGGTGGGGGATGTTAGTACGACGCCTGCCCCTAGACCAGCCAGCATTTTAGAGCCGTCAAAGTGCATGATCTAATTGGAGTACGGGCCATACTCTTTAGGGAGTTCGGCTTCTGTCCATTCGGCGACGAAATCAGCCAGTACTTGTGACTTAATGGCTCGCCGTGGTTTGTATGTTATGTCGAACGGGAGGAGCTCAATAGCCCATTTAGCAATCCGGCCCGTGGCATCGCGGTTATTTATTATGTCGTTGAGTGGTACTTCAGAGGCCACCGTAATTGAACACTCTTGAAAGTAGTGTCGTAGTTTCCGGGATGCCATGAAGACCGCGTATGCTATCTTTTGATAATGTGGGTACCGTGATTTGCATGGAGTGAGGACAGTGGATACATAGTATACCGTCTTTTGAAGCGGGAACTTAGTCCGTCTGTCTCTCGTGCGCTTACAACTTAGTGTGTTGCCGCTATATATAACAGCATTGGTTCGCCGATATTTGGCGTGGCCAAGATTGGGTTGCTGGCCAAGACGGCCTTTATTTCTTCCAATCCAGCTGTGGCCGCATCCGTCCACTCGAAGTGTTCGGTGCATCGAAGAAGGCGATAAAGAGGTAGTGCCTTTTCTCCTAATCGGGAGATAAAGCGGCTTAAGGCGGCCACGCATCCAGTTAATTTCTGCATTTGCTTGAGGTCTGTTGGGATAGCCAACTGTGACAGAGCTCGGATTTTAGCCGGATTTGCCTCAATTCCTCTATTGGAGACGATGAAGCCCAAGAGCTTTCCGGCGGGCACGCCGAAAACGCATTTTTCCGGATTGAGCTTAATGTCATATGTTCGGAGATTGTCGAACGTGGGCCTCAAGTCGTCTATTAAGGATTCGACGTGTCTGGTTTTAATGACCACATCGTCTACGTATGCCTCCACTGTTTTGGCAATTTGTCTTTCCAGGCATGTCTGAATCATGCGTTGATAGGTTGCACCGGTGTTTTTGAGCCCGAAAGGCATGGTGTTAAAACAAAAGGGGCCGTATGGAGTGATAAATGCCGTTGCGGCTTGAACGGACTCCGCCATCTTAATTTGATGGTATCCGGAGTATGCGTCGAGGAAACACAATGAGTCGTGTCCTGCGGTAGCGTCGATAATTTGATCGATGCGAGGGAGGGGGAAGGGATCCTTGGGGCAAGCCTTGTTAAGGTCCTTGAAATCGACACATAGGCGCCAGGATTTGTCCTTCTTTGGTACCATCACCAGGTTTGCTAGCCAGTCCGGATGTTTTATTTCTCTAATGAATCCGGCCTCGAGTAACTTGGCTAGCTCTACTCCCATGGCTTGTCGCTTAGGCTCAGAGAAACGCCGGAGAGTCTGCTTGACCGGCTTGAACCCCTTTAGAATGTTAAGGCTGTGCTCGGCCAGCCCGCGTGGGATTCCTGGCATGTCTGAAGGATGCCAGGCGAATATGTCCCAATTCTCACCCAAGAACTCCCGCAGTGCGGCGTCTGTTGTGGGGTTCAGCTGTGCCCCGATGGATGATGTTTTTGTAGGGTCCGTTGGGTGGACCTGTAAATTGACTATTTCGTCCGCTGGTTTAAAAGAGGTGGACTTGGGTCTTTTGTCGAGTATCACGTCATCCCTGTCCACTGTGGAGCATAGCGCAATTAGTTCTTCGGCCGCAAGGGCTTCGGATAACGCCTCGAGGGATAGTGCGGCGGTTTTATTTTCGGCGTGAAGTGCTATGTCCGGATCACTAGCTAGAGTGATGATTCCATTGGGCCCAGGCATTTTGAGCTTCATGTACCCGTAATGGGGTATAGCTTGGAAGATTGTGAATGCCTCCCGCCCTAAAAGGGCGTGGTATCCGCTACTGAACGGGGCCACATGGAATGTGATTTCTTCGGACCTATAATTCTCCGGCGTGCCGAATACCACATCTAGTGTGATTTTTCCCGCACATCGTGCCTCCCGACTAGGGATGATTCCTCTGAAGGTCGTGCTGCTTTGCTCAATGCGGCTCTTGTCTATTTCCATTTTACTAAGAGTTTCCTCGTAGATGAGGTTTAATCCGCTGCCATCGTCCATGAGCACTTTAGTAAGCCAGAAGCCGTCCACAACTGGACTAAGGACCAAAGCGGCTGGTGCTCGGGCTGTTCGGAATTGAGGTTCGTCACTGGCATTGAAGGTTATAGCCGTGTCGTTCCATGGATTTATTGCTGCAACGTGGCAGACTTCGGCAAGGCTGCGGAGTGCTCGCTTGCGCCTATTATTTGAGGCGAAGGTCTCGAAGACTGTCAACATTGTATTGTTATTTTCCACGGGATGGTGCTCTGTTGTATTGTTGATGAGGAGATCCTCGCCGCTCTTGGCCACCTGCCGAGGTATCCAACATGCTCTAAGGCTGTGTGTTGGCATGGTATCCGGTGTACTGTGAATTTTGCATGGCCCATTGAGCCATCCCTCCAATACAGTTCCACGCCCTGTAGTGGGCTTTGGTTTCTTTGTGATTGGATCGGGTGACTTACGAGAGTACACCCTTTTAGTTCGGATAGGGGGTTTAGTGAGAGCCGGAGGATCCCAGAATTTTGTTTGGGTTTTCCAGGCGCTTTCCATCGCATAGTACTTCTGTACTATGGCCGCCAAGTCAGCGAAGTGTGCTATGTCACGGCGACTTATGGCGTTGAGAATTCCCTTGTCCGTGCAATTTTTGCAAAAGAATGAAATTGCGTCTTCCTCGCGACAGTCCTTGACCTTGCTCATTACAAGGAGGAATCTGGCCCAATAGTGATGTACTATCTCTTGGGGCTCTTGTCTAATGTGGGAAAGATCACTTATGTCTGGGTGGGTGGGTATATTTAGGTCCAAATCCTGACCCGATCTGAGACCCAGGAGCGGAGGAGTTTCCTAGCTTAGCAGTTCGGGCTCCGGGATGTTGCCCAATAGATTTGTCCCGTTGTCTGATTCTAGGTTTGAAGCTTGGGCCATGTCCTCCCGTAGATGGGTATCCGGCTCAGAGAGCTCGGGAATCTGGACATAGTTTGTCCTCAAAATAGAGGAAGAATCGCTACATTGCTCCTCCACCACCGCTATCTGATGGGTGACCGGAGGAGAGTTAATCTCCCTTTGGTCGGGTTTAAGCCCGATCCGATCATAGTCCATAGTGACTCCCAGGGCGGCGATGCGATCCAAGAGTTCGTTCAAGGAAGCGAGCTCCATTGGATCCATCTGCTCGGCGAATCCCGAGACGACGTGGAGGCTGCTTTTGATGACCCGAGAAGTCATTGTCAGCGCGACGGCCGAACGGGTGGTCATGACGAAGCCGCCTAGTCGGAGAGTTTGGCCTACCACCAAGGCTCCCCCAGAAGTAATGTTGTCCTTGACAACAAGACGAGCCATCAAGCCTTATCGTGATGGCACAGTGGAACTCTCAATGAAAGCACCAATGTCGGTGTCAAAACCGGCGGATCTCGGGTAGGGGGTCCCGAACTATGTGTCTAAGGCGGATGGTAACATGAGGCGGGGGACACGATGTTTACCCAGGTTCGGGCCCTCTCTATGGAGGTGATACCCTACTTCCTGCTTGATTGATCTTGATGATATGAGTATTACAAGAGTTGATCTACCACGAGATCGTAGAGGCTAAACCCTAGAAGCTAGCCTATGATTATGATTGTTGTTGTCCTACGGACTAAACCCTCCAGTTTATATAGACACTGGAGGGGGCTAGGGTTACACAAACTCGGTTACAAGGGAGGAGATCTACATATCCGAATTTCCAAGCTTGCCTTCCACGCAAAGGAGAGTCCCACCCGGATACGGGACGAAGTCTTCAATCTTGTATCTTCATAGTCCAACAGTCCGGCCAAAGTATATAGTCCGGCTGTCTGAGGACTCCCTAATCCAGGACTGCCTCACCGGCCTTTTCACATGAATGGGCCTCTGTTAGGCCGTGCCATGTGTCGACGTATAATAGGCGCTTTGTGTCCAATGAGTGGATGACATATGTCCCAACGATGAGCCGACACGTGTTTCCTCCAGCCAAAGATGATTTTACACATGGAAAATCCCTATTGGTCGGGGCTGTTAACGGGTTATCGGATCCAAAACCGGACCCGATAGCTTAACGGCATTCCGTTACGGTGGATGCCACGTGTCGGTCACCCTTGACGAAAGCACTTCTGTGACGCGCGATTTATCGTCATGGAAGTAGACACTTCTGTGATGATAATTTTGGTAATGTCATGGAACACTTCTACGACAGCACAGGTATGACTATCTTGATTCTGTCATAAATTTGTCATAGATGTACATGCATGACAAAAAACGTGACCTACTGTGACAAACACGTATCATCACGGAAGTGTATTTTTTTGTAGTGCCTCTGCCTGGGTCTCACCGTTGAAGGAGTCTAGCCCCGCTTGAACAGGGACTAGATCTGCGGGGGGGGGGGGAATCCCTGTGTCTGTAGCTTCGCTAATTGACTATGGGGCACAAAACACCTCTCCCACTCGCATTTCTATGGGCCAGAACGGGAGGAGGAGCTGCGAAGGCTAGCCATGTTGGAATGGTTTCTCCTAGCAGTCTCCTGGGATTTTTCTCTGCGTGGTGTCGAATGGATCTAGGATCTAATCTCTTTAAATAGGCGCTTTTCCCTACATGGGCGGGGTGTTATTCGCAAAAATGCCCTGACCTTCCACATTCGCCCGACACGTGGAAGACGAAGTTGTTTAACGCGCAGAAGCCGAGGGGAGCGATGTTGGGTCGATGGCCGAATACATTACTCGGAAACCATTAAAGGAGGAACCCGCCTTGCAATGCCGAAGACAATTTGTGTGCCGAACAACTCGCTATTGATGACTGGTTCGGGGGCTACTGAGGGAGTCCTGGATTAAGGGGTCCTCGGGCATCCGACCTGTTATCCATGGGCCGGACTGATGGGCTGTGAAGACATGAAGGCCGAAGACTGTACCCGTGTCCGTATTGGACTCTCCTTGGCGTGGAAGGCAACCTTTGCGACCGACTATGAAGATTCCCTCTTATGTAACCGACTCTATGTAACCCTAGACCCCCTCGGTGAGGGAGTCCTAGATTAGGGGGTCCTCGGACAGCCCGACTATATACTTTAGCCGGACTGTTAGACTATGAAGATACAAGAGTGAAGACTTCGTCGCGTGTCCGGATAGGACTCTCCTTGGCGTGGAAGGCAAGCTTGGAAATATGGATGTGTAGATCTCCTCCCTTGTAACCAACTCTGTGTAACCCTAGCCTCCTCCGGTGTCTATATAAATCTGAGGGCTTAGTCCGTAGGACAATAACAATCATACCATAGGCTAGCTTCTAGGGTTTAGCCTCTACGATCTCGTGGTAGATAAACTCTTGTAATACTCATATCATCAAGATCAATCAAGCAGGAAGTAGGGTATTACCTCCATCGAGAGGGCCCGAACCTGGGTAAACATTGTGTCCCCCGCCTCCTTTTACCATCCGCCTTAGACGCACAGTTCGGGACCCCCTACCCGAGATCCGTCGGTTTTGACACCGACATTGGTGCTTTCATTGAGAGTTCCACTGTGCCGTCACCATTAGGCTTGATGGCTCCTTCGATCATCGGTAACGATGCGATCCAGGGTGAGGTTTTCCTCCCCGGACAGATCTTCGTATTCGGCGGCTTCGCACTGCGGGCCAACTCGCTTGGCCATCTGGAGTAGATCGAGAGCTACGCTCCTGGCCATCAGGTCAGGTTTGGAAACTTGAACTACACTGCTGACATCCGCGGAAACTTGATCTTCGACGGATTCGAGCCCAGGTCAGGTGCGCCGCACAGTCACGACGAGCATGACTTAGCTCTTCCGTCGGAAAGTGTTCGGGAAATCGCACCTGCAACTACTCCGGCCCTCAATCCGGAACAAATTGCGCCGCCTGAGGACGGGTGGATAGACCCCGCCACGAAGGCCGCGAACTCAGCGGCGATAGAGCCGAATGCTGACATCACTTCCTATGAGACCCGCGTTGCCGGACACTTGGATTCGTCCCTGGCCACGGGCTCCGAGCCGCCTGCGTCCGTGCCTATCGAATCCGATTGGGCACCGATCATGGAGTTTACCTCCTCGGATATCTTTCAGCACTCACCCTTTGGCGACATGCTAAACTCGTTAAGGACTCACTCCCTGTCAGGAGACCCTTGGCCGAACTATGTCCAGCTAGAATGGGATGCGGACGACGAAGAAATTCGCTCCCTACCCACCACCCACTTAGTAGCCACTGTCGACGATTTAACCGACATGCTCGACTTCGGCTCCGAAGACATCGACGGTATGGACGACGATGCAAGGGACGAACAAGAACCACCGCCCACAGGGCGCTGGACTGCCACCTCATCATATGACATATACATGGTGGACACCCCCAAAGAAGGGGGGGCGATAAGACAACAGAGGATAATCCCTCCAAGAAGCAATCCAAGCACCAACGTCAGCGGCGCCGCTCTAAGTCCCGCCACAGCAAAAGCAGTGATACCGGCACAAGAGACAATAACGCTCTGGATAGTGCCGAAGACGACGACAATCCCCTCCAGCCAGACCTCGAGCGGGAGGATGAACAAGCTAGCCCTCCGGAACAGGGAGCAGACGGAGAAGCAGAGGATGACAATTACATGCCTCTCTCCGAAGACGAGGTGAGCCTCGGCAACGAAGAATTTATCGTGCCTGAGGATCCCGTCGGGCAGGAGCGCTTCAAGCGCCGGCTTATAGCCACAGCAAACAGCCTGAAGAAAAAGCAACAACAGCTTCAAGCTGATCAGGATTTGCTAGTGGATAGATGGACTGAAGTCCTGGTGGCCGAGGAATACGAACTCGAATGCCCAACCAAGAGTTACCCAAAGCGCAGGTTGCTACCCCAACTCGAGGAGGAAGCATTAAAACCTACATTCCCGGCGTATGACATGCCTGATCAGCCACCTCGTGGCCAAGACAGTGGGGCATATCGGCCCGAAGTCCAGCCCGCACCCGTCGCTAGACAAACAAAAACTCCAAAGCCCGGGGCAACACGTGGGACCTGCGAGACGTATTGGAAAACAAAGCAGGACATACAAGCTCGATCTACGGATCGCGGGGTCGCGCCCCAACGCGTGACGATGATCGTCACGCCGGATACGCTAAAAGCAAATCCAGTCGGGCCGAATACAACAGACAAGACTCGCATGAACTGCGTCGTGACATAGCCCGGCACAGAGGCGCCGCACACCCCCTATGCTTCATCGATGAAGTAATGGATCATGAATTCCCAGAAGGGTTTAAACCCATGAACATTGAATCATATGATGGTACAACAGACCCCGCGGTATGGATAGAAGAATTCTTCCTCCACATTCACATGGCCCGCGGGGATGATCTACACGCCATCAAGTACCTCCCGCTAAAACTCAAAGGGCCGGCTCGGCATTGGCTGAATAGCTTGCCGGCAAACTCCATTGGAAGTTGGGAGAGCCTGGCAGACACATTCCTGGACAATTTCCAGGGCACTTATGTGCGACCACCGGAGGCTGACGATTTAAGTCATATAACTCAGCAGCCAGGGGAATCGGCCAGGAAATTCTGGACCCGGTTCCTAACTAAGAAGAACCAAATTGTCGACTGTCCGGATGCAGAGGCCTTAGCGGCATTCAAGCATAACATCCGCGACGAGTGGCTCGCCCGGCACCTCGGTCAAGAGAAGCCAGAATCCATGGCAGCCCTCAGAACACTTATGACCCGCTTTTGTGCCGGCGAAGATAGCTGGTTGGCTCGTAGTAACAACACAGCAAGCAAACCTGGCACATCAGAGGCCAGGGATAGCAACGGCAAACCACGACGCAACAAACACAAGCGTCGCAAATATGGTGAAAACGCCGAAGATACGCCAGTTAATGCCGGGTTTAGTGCCTCAAAGTCCGGTCAGCGGAAAGGGCCCCTCAAAAACAACAATTCAGGTCCATCCAGTCTGGACCGCATACTCGATCGTCAATGCCAAATTCATGGCACCCCAGGGACACCAGCCACCCATACCAACAGAGAATGCTGGGTCTTCAAACAAGCCGGCAGGGCAGGCGCCAAAAACAGTAAAGGAGGGTCTCAAAGCGATGATGACGACGAAGAGCCCAGATCACCGAACATAGGAGGGCAAAAGCAATTCCCCCCGCAAATCCAAATGGTGAACGTGGTAAACACCACCCAAATTCCCAACCTGCACCGGATACGCACCCCTAGGGATGCCGACCTAACGGAACTAGTCGTCCCACAATATAAAGTAGGGTCGGTCACCTTCAACCGCACGGATCGTCCGGTTAACGACAATCAGGACAACCCAGCCGCACTAGTCCTCGAACCAATAATTGACGGGTTCCACCTCACACGAGTCCTTATGGACGGAGGCACCAGTTTAAACCTGCTTTACCAGGACACAGTGCACAAGATGGGCATCGATCATTCGGTGTTCAAACCCACTAAAGCCACTTTCAGAGGCATTATACCAGGTGTGGAAGCCAGCTGTACAGGCCCCATCGCCCTTGAGGTAGTCTTCGGATCACCCGACAAATACCGTACCGAAGAGTTAATCTTCGAAATCATCCCCTTCTGCAGTGATTATCAGGCACTGCTCGGACGACCCGCGTTCGCTCGATTCAACGCGGTGCCACATTATGCCTACCTAAAGCTCAAAATGCCCGGTCCACGTGGCGTCATCATAGTTAATGGCAAAGACGAACGTTACTTCTGCATCAACGAGTACAAAACCGCCTTAACGGGAGAAGCGGCGAGCAGCACCTTGAAGCCGGACCTCGAGTCGATGGCCAGGCTCCCCGACACCGTTAAAGGACTCCGAACTACTTTGCGGAAGGATAGCCCGGCTTGTCCGGAGCTCAGTTAAACACTCCGGCGAAGGCCAGGACAGGCCACACTGAGCGGCTCAACCGCTCTCCGGCACGCAAACATTTCTTACACTTCCTTCGCAGGTTCACCTTTGTGCCGACCAGGACGGGCAATACGGATGCAGCCCAAACGCGCAAGGGAATCCTTCGATATTCCCCGCGATGACCATCCGACTATACTCCGGATTCGCACGCAGCTTCTTCCTCCCTGGTGTCAACAGGTTCCACAGTAGTATTTCTTTTTCATTATTACCTATCTTATACGCATCAACGTACCCTTCAAATAAAACATGTGGATTTGTATGACGCTTTTCTGCTGTCATTTCTTATTAAAACTCTTTTGTCGAGTGGCATCCGTACACCGCGATATGCCTTTAAACGTGCCACGGGCTTCGTTTTACCCACGGTACGGCAATAAAGTCCGAACACCTTCGTGGAAGTTCGGCACCCCGAACTTATAGCACTATATGCATCAGCTCCGAATCATGTCTTGGCTCAATAGTTGGGTTTGCCCGGCTCCCATGTTTTGGTACCTTACGTTCCGCTATATCGGCTAAGGTAGCACTGGGAGAACTACTGCGATTGTATCTCGGTTCTTCCGGACGAGCACCTCAGTAGAGAAAGCCGAAAATTGACTGTCATGATACGGCGAGAGCTGGTCAGCTGTTCGAGAGGTCGTAAAATCTTTAAGGATTTCTCCCGCATAATGCCATAACCAATGTAGCGTGCGATGGATCGGATTTTCCTCCGATCAGGTGCTTATAGAGCCCCTAGTACGGTCTTCCGAACACTAGGGGATGCGCCTACCTTACTAAAGCTCCTATGGCTAAGTGAGAGTGATAAATCCCTATAGTCCGATTGCCCGGTTCGTTGTGCGGAGCACCTCCTTCGAAGGACCCAAAACTGGGATAAAGAGCGCTCAGGTTTATCCCGAACACCCCCGTACTTCTTACGTGGGGGCAGAAGCCGACGACTGGCCAACTCTCAGGTTTAACATATAAAACGGCCGCACAGGAGGGTAAACTTTTATATAACAGGCAATAAATAAATGACCTTGTTCAAACATTACAACATGATCGGCATTCATGGGAATATAATGTCCTTGGTGCATAGCTCTGCCGCAAGGTAGGATCCTTTCAGGACACTTTCATAATATAATTCGGGATTGCGGTGCTCCTTCCCCTCCGGCAGCCCTTCGGTCATCAGCGTTTCAGCATCCATCTTCCCCTAGTGCACCTTTGCGCGGGTGAAGGCCATTCGCGCACCCTTTATGCAGACCGATCGCTTGATGACGTCCAGTCGAGGGAAAGCACTTACAAGCCGCTTCACGAGCCCGAAGTAGCTGCCTGGAATCGGCTCGGCAGGCCACAGCCGGATAATTAAATCCTTCATGGCTAATTCCGCCGCCTTATGCAGTTCGATCAGCTGTTTTAGTTGATCGGCAAAAAGAATTGGGCGGCATCCGATATGTTGCGGGGCAGCTCCGCAAATACCCCTGGAGAAATCCGAATTCAAAATTAGAAACATAATCTTCTCCTCAAATACTTGCTTTACAAGGAAAAAAACCTTACCCGCCGCGATCTGCCTCGCCTCTCGGATCTCCAACAGGGCACTTTGGGTTTCCCCCCGGGCATCGCTCGTGGCGTGATGCGCCTTGGTGAGTTTTGATTCTTTCTCCGTTAAACTCTGCTCCAAGGTCTCGCATTTCTTAACTGCCTCTTGCAGCTCCTGCTCAGCTTTAATAACCATGGCCTCGTAGTTCTCACGAAGAGCCTGCTATGTGGTTGCCTTTTTATCAGCCTCGGCCACAGCCTTCTTAAGGGCCTCGACTTCGGTCATCATCCCTAGTGCAAATCATGAAGCCTATTTTCATCATGCTGAAAATTCATTCGCCATAAACGCGAACAAGACTTGTGCATACCTTGTTTATCTCCCAACTGCATTTTCAACTGGCCAAGTTCTTCTTTGGCCCACTCCAGACTTTGATTCAGTCCGGAGATCTCTGCAGTATGAGAGGCAGCAGCCGCTACAGACTCCTGCTTATAACAGAAGAGAAATTGATGAGTCTTCCTGCAAACATAAATTTGATCCTCTCTCCGGTTCTTTCTTTCACCGAACAGTGTATCAGGGGCTACTATCCATACCATGACACTCTTCGAAATACATACCTCAAAACCTTTTATAAGGCTGACGCAGGTTCCATTCAGTCCACACTCAGTAGACTGAATCTTCTCAATCACCGCACCCATAAGGGCACGGTGTTCGTCGATGATGGAGGCGCTCTGTAGCGCTGCCAACAAGGCACCCGACACCTCTGGTTGGACAAAGGTTGCCGGTATGCCCCCTCCAGCTGAGAGAGGCTGCTTGCCTAACTCCGAAACCGTATTGGTCTCCGGAACGGCATCCGGCTGGGAGCCGAATTCAAGATGGCCCCCGCCGTCAGCTCCCATGGGAATTTTCTCCCCCATGTGTTCGGCCCCTGAAGCTTGACCTCCAGGCGCCGCCTTCACGGTCTTTTCCCTTCCTCCTTGGCCAGGGTCCCTCTGGAACGAAGCCTTGGTGGTATTCACCCGTTCGAAGGAAGGGGCCCTTGGGGGCGTCCCGCTCGCCGTAGCATCCGAGCTCAGCAAATCCTCTGATGAGGATTGTTCGGTACAGGACCTCGCCGGGCTACAAAAAATATGGCTCAGGTTAAAATATTATGCCGTGATGAGTCTGGATGCATAAGCGTATTCGGACTATATATACTCATGAATTCACCAGGGGCTGGGCCCTGGGATCCCACACTGGGCCGCTATCGGCGGCGGCAGTGGACTCCTCCGGAAGAGGAGCTGTTCCTCTTTAAGGCGACTCGGCCTCCAAGTTTGCGGAGGCCGTCCTCTTCTTTCTTTCCCCCACAGGAGATCCATCTTCCTCCTTGTCCTCTTCGGAGGCGGAATGGGCATCAGAGCCTTCGGATATTGTGTCCGAAGTGCCGCGGCGACGAAGGCCGCCCCGGGCCTTTTTGGCCTCCTGCTCGGCCGTCTTCTTCGGCACCTTGTAAGGCGCCGGGACCAGCATCTTCGTCAGAAGTGGGACGGCCGGTTCTTCGGGCAGCGGGGTCGGACAGTAGATCCGCTCCGCCTTCTTCGTCCAGCCCTAGGAGAATTGTGGAAAATACATTAAGCGCTTCCCTTGGGTTATGCGGACAAAAAGTACGATTACTTACCGCACTTGCAGGGCGGGACAGTTGGAACCCGCAGTCTTCGGCGGAGTCCGGCCATGATTTGCTGGACTTGAAAAGCACTTTCCAGATGTCCTTGTGTGAGGAGCTGAAAAGCTCTCGCAAGGTTTGGTGCTTGGCCGGATCGAATTCCCATAGATTGCAAGTCCGGTGTTGACAAGGCAGGATCTGGCGAACTAGGTTCACCTGGACTACGTTGACAAGTTCAATGTTCCTGTCTCCCATATCTTTAACGCGCGTCTGGAGCACTAACAATTCATCGGACGAGGACCAGTTCAGGCCCTTCTTGACCCAGGATGTAAGTTGTAGGGGGGCACCGGATCGAAACTCGGGAGTAGCGGCCAATTCTGTGCCGCGTGGCTCGGTGATATAAAACCACTGCTGTTGCCACTCCCTGACGGAATCGTTAAAAGTGCCCGTTGGCCATGTAACATTGGGCATCTTGCTCACCATGGCGCCTCCGCACTCGGTGTGCTTGCCACCCACTACCTTGGGCTTCACATTAAAATCTTCATCCATAAGCCGAAATATGGCGAGATGCCGAGAAAAGCCTCGCACACGACAATGAATGTCGAGATGTTGAGGAAGGAATTAGGGGATAGATCGCGAAGATCGATCCCATAATAATACATGACGCCGCGAACGAACGGGTGGAGGGGAAACCTAGCCCGCGGACGAAGTGAGGGAGGAATACAACCCTCTCGTGGGGTTCCGGAGTAGGGACGATCTGTCCCGCCGTCGAGAGACGATGGCTGATTTTCTTGGCCAGATAACCGGCCTCCCGAAGCTTTTTGATATCCTTATCCCGGACGGTAGAGGCCATCCATTTGCCTCCTGCTCTGGATCCGGACATTTTTGGAAGGCCTTTGTGGGCAGAGAAGATGAATGCTTGGGCGTTGGAGCCTGGGCGGAGGGGAATGGATCGGGAAGAAGAAAGCGTGGGTACGAAAGGAAGTCCTTATTCCCTTATAAAGGCAGCAGGCATTCTGCGCCTCCCCACTTACCTGATGAAACCGCTTATCCCCCAAGCGCCGTAACTGATGGCACGGTTGGGTAACCCACACCCGTATTGATGAGAATCCCGTAATAAAGGGGACACGATCTCTGCTTCGACAAGACATGCCAAGGAAACAGCCTCGCAATATGTGCAGTAGCTGGTTGAGAAAAACGGTCCGAATAATGACCGGGCCGTGATGTGATGTCATGCTACAGAAGTTGTTAGCAGATTGGACATGTGGAAATATTGTTCTCTCTATGGTGGTATGTGGAATTTGTTTTGTAGAGTCGGACACTATCCTTGTGTTCAAAATCTTCTATGGAGTATTCGGAGGAAGAACCCGCCTTGCAATGCCGAAGACAATCTGCGCGCCGGACTCATCCTCATTGAAGCCTGGTTCAGGGGGTACTGAGGGAGTCCTGGATTAGGGGGTCCTCGGACAGCTGGACTATATACTTTAGCCGGACCGTTGCGTGTCCGGATAGGACTCTCCTTGGCGTGGAAGGCAAGCTTGGCAATACGGATGTGTAGATCTCCTCCCTTGTAACCGACTCTGTGTAACCCTAGCCCCCTCCGGTGTCTATATAAACCGGAGGGCTTAGTCTGTAGGACAACAACAATCATACCATAGGCTAGCTTCTAGGGTTTAGCCTCTACGATCTCGTGGTAGACCAACTCTTGTAATACTCATATAATCAAGATAAATCAAGCAGGAAGTACGGTATTACCTCCATCGAGAGGGCCCGAACCTGGGTAAACATCGTGTCCCCCGCCTCCTGTTACCATCCGCCTTAGATGCACAGTTCGGGACCCCCTACCCGAGATCCGCCAGTTTTGACACCGACACACGGTGTCTATATAAACCGGAGGGGTTTGTTCGGAAAGGATACACATTACCATAGTCACACAGGCTAGGCTTCTAGGGTTTAGCCATTACGATCTCGTGGTAGATCAACTCTTGTAATACTCATATTCATCAAGACCAATCAAGCAGGAAGTAGGCTATTACCTCCATGGAGAGGGCCCGAACCTGGGTAAAACATCGTGTCCCCCGTCTCTTGTTACCATCGATCCTAGACGAACAGTTCGGGACCCCCTACCCGAGATCCACCGGTTTTGACACCGACAGCCACCACTTGATCGGGACTTAGACGGAGGCCGAATTGCTAGTAGAGCTCTAGACGAGCCGAGCTATCCTATTGCAGGGTAGTTCGGACCCTCTTAACGGTGTCCATGGGCTCGGTAGCCGAATTAGGGTTCTGCTACAGAAGGCCGCTCTGTACTTCTGCTGCTAAGGCGGCTGTGTGCTCTTCTGTGCGGAGGGAGAGTTCCATATTTCCATTGACCGTTATGATGCCGCGTGGACCGGGCATCTTGCGCTTGAGATAAGCATAGTGTGGCACTGTGTTGAATCGAGCGAATGTGGTCCGTCCGAGCAGTGCGTGATAGCCGCTGCGAAAGGGGACGATGTCAAAGATTAACTCCTCGCTTCGGAAGTTGTCCGGAGATTCGAAGACAACCTCTAGTGTGATTGAACCCGTACAGCGGGCCTCTACACCTGGTATGACTCCTTTGAAGGTAGTCTTTGTGGGTTTGATCCGTGATGTATTAATGCCCATTTTGCGCATTGTATCCTGATAGAGCAGATTGAGGCTGCTACCCCCGTCCATAAGGACGCGCGTTAGGTGAAATCCATCAATGATTGGGTCGAGGACTAGCGTGGCTGAACGGCCATGACGGATACTGGTCGGATGATCCCGATGATCAAAGGTGATCGGAAATGATGACCATGGATTGAATTTTTGGGCGACTGGCTCTATCGCGTAGACGTCCCTGAGTGCGCGCTTGCGCTCCCTTTTGGGGATGTGTGTAGCATATATCATGTTCACTATTTTGACTTGAGGGGGAAACTTCTTCTGCCCCCCTGTGTTCGGTTGCCGGGGCTCCTCGTCATCGTCCTCACTTTGCGATCCCTTTTCCTTGTTCTCGGCGTTTAATTTCCTGGCCTGTTTGAAAACCCAACAATCTCTGTTGGTATGATTGGCTGGTTTGTCTGAGGTGCCATGTATCTGGCACGGACGATCGAGTATGCGGTCCAGGCTGGATGGTCCCTGATTGTTTCTTTTGTATGGTTTCTTCCGTTGGCTGGACTTGGAGCCGCTGAATCCGGTGTTCACTGTAGTGTCGTCGGTATTATCACCATTGCGTCGGCGTTTGTGTCTATTACATCGGAGCTTGCCGTTGCTGTTTTTGACCTCGGAGGGGCCTGCCTCGCTGGCTGTGTTTTTACTACGAGCCAGCCAACTATCCTCACCCGCGCAAAAGCGGGTCATGAGAGCCGTAAGGGCTGCCATAGATTTTGGCTTTTCTTGGCCGAGGTGGCGGGCGAGCCATTCGTCGCGGATGCTATGTTTAAAGGCCGCTAGGGCTTCGGCATCCGGATAGTCGACGATCTTGTTCTTTTTAGTTAGGAACCTAGTCCAGAATTTCCTGGCTGACTCTCCAGGCTGTTGAACTATGTGGCTTAAGTCATCGGCGTCTGGTGGCCGGACATATGTACCTTGGAAGTTGTCGAGGAAGGCTTCTTCCAAGTCCTCCCAGCTGCCGATAGAATTTTTAGGCAGGCTGTTTAACCAGTGCCGACCTGGTCCTTTAAGCTTTAGTGGGAGGTATTTGATAGCGTGGAGGTCATCTCCGCGGGCCATGTGGATGTGGAGGATAAAGTCCTCGATCCATACCGCGGGATCAGTTGTCCCGTCATATGATTCAATATTCACAGGTTTGAACCCTTCGGGAAATTCATGATCCATAAATTCATCAGTGAAGCAATGAGGGTGTGCGGCACCTCTATATCTGGCCGCATCGTGACGTAGCACCGATGGAGTCTGTCTGCAGTTGTCGGCCCGGGCGTGACTAGGTTTGTCACGCCCGAATAGGTAGCCATCATCGCGTGTCGAGGAACGTCCTCCCGATCCATAAATCGATCTGGTATATCCTGCTCTACTGTCCAGGTCCTGCCGAAGGTCGTATGCATGACCCCGAACTGTTTTGTCTCTATTTTTACGTGGCGGTGGAGCGGGCTGCTGTTCGGCCTGAGTTGCCGCTTTATCCCGACCGTGTGGTGGTCGCTCCGCCGCACTGTCCCGACCGCGTAGTGGTCGATTGGCCACATTACGCGAGGGAGGTATGGGATCCGGCGCCTCTTCATCGAACTGAGGTAGCAATCTGCGCTTCTGGTAACTCTTGGCTGGGCGTCTGAGGCCGTATTCCTCGGCTGCCAGGACATCGGTCCACCTGTCGACCGAGCAGATCTTGGTCAGCTTGAAGCTGCTGTTGCTTCTTTTTCAGACTCCTTGCGGTGGCTATTAGCTGGCGCTTGAAGCGCTCCTGCTCGAGAGGTTCCTCAGGCACGATGAAATCCTCGTTGTCGAGGCTTTCCTCATCCTTGGAGAACGGACGATAACTACCGTCCTCCGAGTCGTTGGGCATGGCCTGTTCATCGGGGCTAACTTCCCGTTTTCCTGTTCCTCCTGTTCGGATGTTACCTCAACAGGGTCTTCATTTTTTTCGGTATCGTCCGGAGTATTATTTTCTCCAGTGCCAGTGTTGCTGTCTTTTGAATGACGTGACTTAGAGCGGCGCCGAGGACGCTGGCGTTTGTGCTGTGTCTCAGGAGGTTTATTATCAACTGGATTTTCTTTGTCATCGTCGTTGGTTGCTTTGGGTGTATCGACCATGTACACATCATACGAAGAAGTGGTCGTCCAGCGTCCAGTAAATGGCAGGTTTTGGCCTTGCTCCTCATCGGCATCGTCGTCCGTACCAAGGACAAATTCTTTAACGATCTCAGCACATCGCCGAGGGGCGAGTGCTGGAAGACGTCTGCGGCGCTGAATTCAAAGATCGATAATCAATCAAGTTTGGCGTCCGCGGACTCACATGGTTCAGAACTTATAGCCGGAAACGAGCCCGGAGTTCCGGTGGCACAAATATCGTGCGAGGTTAAGTCTATGTGCGGCTCCAACACCGCGGAATCTGTGGCCTCCGTGGTGGAGTTGAGCTTCCCGTCCTTGGATGGTGCAATCTACTCCGGATCTAGGGCCAGAGTAGTCATAGGAGCTATCTCCTGGATGCGGTCCGATGACAGATTTAAGTCATGTTCATCGGGGTGACAAGGAGCGGTTGCCACGGTCTCAAATCCGTCAAAAATCAAGTCTCCACGGATGTCCGTGACGTAGTTCAAGCTTTCGAATCTGACCTGATGGCCAGGAGCATAGCTATCGATCTGCTCCAGATGGCCAAGCGAGTTGGCCCGCAGTGCGAAGCCGCCGAACACGAAGATCTGTCCGGGAAGGAAGGTTTCTCTTTGGACAGCATCGTCATTGACGATTGAAGGGGCCATCAAACCTTTTGGGGACAGCACAGTGGAACTCTCAATGAAAGCACCAATGTCGGTGTCAAAACCGGTGGATCTCGGGTAGGGGGTCCTGAACTGTGCGTCTAAGGTCGATGGTAACAGGAGATAGGGGACAAAATGTTTACCCAGGTTTGGGATGGAGGTAATACCCTACTTCCTGCTTGATTGATCTTGATGAATATGAGTATTACAAGAGTTGATCTACCACGAGGTCGTAATGGCTAAACCCTAGAAGTCTAACCTATATGACTATGGTAAAGAGTCTCTCTCCTCCTCCGGACTAACTCCTCGGTTTATATAGACACCGGGAGGATCTAGGGTTACACAAGGTCGGTTACAAAGAAAGGAATCTACACATTTGATCGCCAAGCTTGCCTTCCATGCAAAGGAGAGTCCCATCCGGACACGGGTAAAGTCTTCGGTCTTTGTATCTTCACAGCCCATCAGTCCAGCCCACGGCTAACAGGCCAGACGCCCGAGGACCCCTTAGTCCAGGACTCCCTTAGCAGGTATAATCTACCCCATAGCTAATAGTATATGGGTAAGTCATGTTCATTGTATTCCTAAGAAAGGAGGTCTTACTGTTGTTCCTAATTATAAGAATGAACTTAGTCCACAAAGAATTGTTACAGGCTATAGAATGGTAATTGATTTTAGAAAATTAAATAAAGCAACTAGAAAATATCATTATCCTTTGCCTTTTATTGATCAAATGCTTGAAAGATTATCTAAGCACACACACTTTTGCTTCCTTGATGGATATTCTGGCTTTTCACAAATACCTATTTCTCAACCTTATCAAGAAAAGACTACTTTTACTTGTCCCTTTGGAACCTATGCTTATAGAGGTATGCCTTTTGGTTTATGTAATGCACCTGCTACCTTTCAAAGATGTATGACTGCTATATTCTCTGACTTTTGTGAAAAGATTGTTGAGGTTTTCATTGATGACTTTTCTGTTTATGGGAAGTCTTTTGATGATTGTTTAAGCAATCTTGAGCGAGTTTTGCAGAGATGTGAACAAACAAATCTCGTCTTGAATTGGGAGAAGTGCCACTTTATGGTTAATGAAGGCATTATCTTGGGTCATAAAATTTCTGAAAGAGGTATTGAAGTGCACCAAGCTAAGGTTGATGCAATCGAGAAAATGTCATGTCCTAAAGATATAAAAGGTATTTTTAGTTTCCTAGGTCATGCTGGTTTCTATAGGAGATTTATCAAAGACTTCTCTAAAATTTCTAGGCCTCTTACTAGTCTCTTGCAGAAGGATTTTCCTTTTGTTTTTTCTGATGATTGTTTAGAAGCCTTTGAAACACTCAAGAAAGCCTTAATTTTACACCTATTGTTCAAACACCTGATGCTAGTGATTATGCTCTTGATGTTGTTCTAAGACAAAGAATTGATAAAAAATTGAATGTTATTCATTATGCTAGTAAAACTCTAGACAGTGTTCAAAGAAATTATGCTACTACTGAAAAACAATTTTTAGCAGTGGTGTTTGCTTGTGATAAATTCATACCTTATATTGTTGATTCAAAAGTAACTGTTCACACAGACTATGCTGCTATTAAATATCTTATGGAAAAGAAAGATGCCAAACCTAGACTTATTCAATGGGTTCTCGTGTTGCAAGAATTTGATTTACATATTATTGATAGAAAAGGAGCTAAGAACCCAGTAGCTCATAATTTGTCTAGACTTGAAAATGTGCTTGATGACCCACTACCTATTGATGATAGTTTTCCTGATGAGCAGTTAGCTGCAATAAATGTTTGTCATAGTACTCCTTGGTATGTTAATTATGCTCATTACATTGTTGCTAAATATTTACCACCTAACTTTACATACCAACAAAAGAAAAAATTCTTCTATGATTTAAGACATTACTTTTGGGATGCCCCACATCATTATAAAGAAGGAGTAGATGATATTATTAGACATTGTGTACCTGAGCATGAACAGGGACAAATCCTACAGAAATGTCACTCCGAGGCTTATGGAGGGCATCATGCTGGAGATAGAACTGCTCACAAAGTATTGCAGTCTAGATTTTATTGCCCTACTCTCTTCAAGGATGCCCGTAAGTTTGCCTCATCTTGTGATGAATGTCAAAGAATAAGTAATATCGGTAAGCGTCAAGAAATGCCTATGAATTATTCTCTTGTTGTTGAACCATTTGATGTTTGGGGATTTGATTACATGGGACCTTTTCCTTCCTCTAATGGGTATACACATATTCTTGTTGTTGTTGATTATGTTACTAAGTGGGTAGAAGTTATTCCAACTAGTAGTGCTGATCACAACACCTCTATTAAAATGATTAAGGAAGTTATTTTCCCAAGGTTTGGAGTCCCTAGATATTTAATGACTGATGGTGGTTCACACTTTATTCATGGTGCCTTCCGTAAGATGCTTGCCAAGTATGATGTTAACCATAGAATTGCAACACCCTATTATCCTCAGTCTAGTGGTCAAGTTGAACTTAGCAATAGAGAAATAAAATTAATTTTGCAAAAGACTGTTAATAGGTCCAGGAAGAATTGGTCTAAGAAATTAGATGATGCACTTTGGGCTTATAGAACAGCATATAAAAATCCTATGGGTATGTCTCCATATAAAATGGTTTATGGAAAAGCTTGCCATTTGCCTCTTGAGTTAGAACATAAAGCATATTGGGAAGTTAAAGAGCTCAATTATGACTTAAAACTTGCTGGTGAAAAGAGGTTATTTGATATTAGCTCTCTAGATGAATGGAGAACCCAAGCTTATGAAAATGCAAAATTATTTAAAGTTAAAAGGTGGCATGACAAAAGAATTCAAAAGCGTGAGCTTAAAGTTGGAGAATATGTTCTTTTGTACAACTCCCGTTTTAGATTCTTTGCAGGAAAACTCCTCTCAAAATGGGAAGGCCCATATGTCATCGAGGAGGTTTACCAGTCTGGAGCCATCAAAATAAATAATTCCGAAGGTACTAACCCGAAGGTTGTCAACGAATAAAGCATTATATCTCAGGTACGCCTATTAATTTTGAAAGTAATATTATCCAAACTTTGACACCGGAAGAGCACATAAAAGAGTCCTTTCGAAACACTCCAGAATCGTGAAAATAAGGAGGTATGTGATACGGTAAGTAAACGGACTCCGAAAAATCCGCAAAAATATTTTTTATCGGTTTTGGAATATTTATGAATTTTAGGAATAAAGAAACTTCCAGGAAGCGTACCTTGGTGGGCACAATACACCAGGGCGCGCCAGGCTTGCCTGGCACGCCCAGGTGGGTTGTGCCCACCTAGGGCACCTTTCGGACTCCTCTTTTCTTCTATATGCTTGTCCTCCAAGATAAAAAATCTATATATATTTCCCGAACCTGTTGATCACCGTATCACAAAGAAATCCTCTATTCCCTTTTCTTGCTGTTTTCTGTGCAGTTTTGAAAATATGTCGTCCCAAGACTACGATAGAGAGGCCTATGTCTCACATCTCATTGCTGACCCAAAGACTTATGGGGATCTATCTCCTTATGGTCGAACTACAGATGACGAGGAGGATCCTCACTTGATGAGGGTTGACGATTCAAGCTCACAGGAGGAGGATGCTCCTCTACCTCAACCTGGAGATATGCACGTGGAGTTCAAGAAGTCAAGTCTCCCTAAGAGAGCTAACCGGTCTAAAAACCGATCTATTCCTTTTCATTTTAGGCACAAAAGCAAAGGGGATTTATGTGACAAGATCTTGAAGCTGGAGTTGGAAGCCGATGAAGGAAGATATTGCTCTCCTCAACTACAATATGAAAAAGTTGAAGGCACAATTGTCATCATAACCACCATCTTCTTCACCACCCACTACTAGAAAAATGGCTATAGCTAATATGGACACTAATGGCGCACCATGTATGTGGTGTGCCACTGCTATATAGCAGTGGCGCACCAGAATCAGGTGCGCCATTGCTATGTTTTTACTAATGGCGCACCACATGAGCAGTGCGCCATTGCTATTTTTGGGGTCCATCCCCCCCCCACCAGACATAGCAAGGGCACACCACACCTAGGTGCTACATAGTAGTGGCGCACCTAGGTGTGGTGCGCCATTGTTATGTCTGGTGGGGGTGTGCCTGCGTGTGTGTGTGAGGTTAGCAATCGCGCACCAGGGAGGGTGCGCCATTACAAACGTCTCACACACACAAACACCCCCCCCCCCCCCCGTAGATCGCCTTTTAGTTTTTTAAAAAAATAAAAGAAAATGATAAAAGATTCAAAAAAATCAAAAAAATAGATGCCCATGTGTTGTGTGTTCTAGTTGTTAGGAAAATTAACAAACATGAATTTTGAAGTTTTTTGCAAAAGGCCGCCCATTGTCGATTTTCTAGAATCCTCAAAAACCTAACAGAAAAAAGTTACGATGTTTTTAAGATCTGGAGGCAAAAAAATTCGAAAAAATGCAAAAAAATAAATAATTAGCAACGGCGCACTAGTGCATGGTGCGCCACTGCTATTTTCCCACCTTCAAAATTCAAAAAAATACAAAAATAAAAAACAAGTTAGCAATGGCGCACCTTATGAATAATGCGCCACTACTATTTTCCCGCCTTCACAATTCAAAAAAAATTAGCAATGGCGCATCAGTGCATGGTGCGCCATTGCTAAGTTGGGACAGAAATTTAAAAGGGCCGGCCAACCACTTAACCCTTCATTCTTCTCCTCCTCTCCTCCACTCCATCTCCTCCTCTCCTCCTTTCCTCCATTCCATCTCCTCCTCTCCGGCGACCTCCTCCTCCTCACGGTGCTCCTCCTCCGGTGACCTCCTAACGGTGCTCCTCCTCCGGCGACCTCCTCCTCCCTCCTCTCCTCCTCACGGTGCTCCTCCTCCGGCGACCTCCTCCTCCCTCCTCTCCTCCTCACGGTGCTCCTCCTTCCTCTCCTGCTCACGGTCCTCCTCCTCCTCTCCGGCGACCTCCTCCTTCCTCCTCTCCTGATCCTCACGGTCTCTCCTCCCTCCTCTCCTCCTCACGGTCTCTCATCCCTCCTCCTCTACTTCCGGCCACATGTGGAGCTCCCCCGGCACAAAGAACGTACCAGATCCAGGTCGAGAACAAAATTTGAAAAAAAATCATGCAAAAAAATGAGCAAAAAAACAAGCCAAAAAAATGAGCCAGATCTAGATCCAGATCCAAATTCAAAATTCAAAAATAGCAATGGCGCATGGTGGGGTTAGACGGTGCGCCGCTACTATTTTCCTGCCTTCAAAATTCAAAAAAAAAACAAAAAATTCCAAAAAAAAGGTTACCAGTGGCGCACCTGTAGCAATAGTAATGGCGCACTACAAGGTGCGCCACTGTTACCTGCAATACTAATGGCGCACCAGAGGTGCGCCATTAGTATTTGTTACTAGTGGCGTGTTAATAGTGGCGCACCTATAGTGCGCCATTAATAGCAAAAACCGGTGGGGCACTAACAGCCTTTTTTCTAGTAGTGACCAAAGGAGAACTGAGTATCGGGTATGAGGTGCCCCGGTATTGTATCATCCCACTATATTATTGCTTTTACTTATTTTAGTTCAATCTTTTGCATTAGATGAATAAAAGTTTAGTTTGATCCTTTCTTCTTTGAGAGTTTGCTTAGTAATCTATCTTTGTAATTGTGTGCAAGTTATATAATAAAGTTATAAAGTTTAGTTTGAGTTTTTGCTTTCTTTACTTTCATGTTGCAAATAAAAGAAAAGAAATAAAGAAAGAAAAAGAGAAAGGAAATAAATCAATAAGATTATATACTAATCCTATGGTAGGTGATGGCACCACATAAGGAAAAGTATAAGTAGAAAAATTTTATTAGAGGTTGACAAACATAGCATTAGTCAATGATGCAACTCATGAAAGAATTAATAAGGGAAGAGAAGATTCACATATAAATATACTATCCTAGAAATCTTTTGTGATTGTGAGCCCTCATCAGAATATTATATGCCAAAATTGTTGACGTTGAACAAGGGAGACAACTTAATGGTTTATGTTTGTTTATATTCACATAGAAGTCATATTGCCATAGATCCTTCAACATGTGGTGCTTGCCCCCCTATCTTTGCTAGCCAAAAATTCCGCACTAAGTAGAGATACTACTTGTGCATCCAAAAACCCTTAAACCCAAATCTTACTTTCAAGTCTCCACCATACCTACCTAGGGATTGAGCAAGATCCCTCAAGTAAGTTGTCATCGGTGCAAAAAGGCAATAAAAATTGCTTCTAAAAGTGTGAGATCATTTAGTGTAAGAGATAATTGAGTGTTGTACGAACTTGGATGACAAAGAATAAAAGCGACAAAACTGCATAATAAAGGTTGTCATCTTAAGGGGAAATACAACGCGATGTTCTTTTGCACTAAGGGATTGAGCATATAAACAAATAAGCGCATGGCAACCTCTGCTTCCCTCTGTGAAGGGCCTATCTTTTACTTTTATGTATTTCCTTTTATGCAAAGAGTCAAAGTTTTCCTTCTATTCCTTTTATTTTTCTCCTTTGGCAAGCATCATGTGGTGAGGAAAGATCTAGGCACATATGTCCAGTTGAATATAGATAGCATGAGTTATTATTGTTGACATCACCCTTGAGGTGAGTATGTTGGGAGGCGAAACTATAAGCCCCTATCTTTCTATGTGTCCGGTTGAAATGTTTTGCTCATGGGTACGAGGTGAGTGTTAGCAATCATAGAAGACTATATGATGGTTGAGTATGTGGACTTGCCTAAAGGCTCCGATACGTGACCCTTCCTGAAAAGATGATGAATTGTAGTTGCAAAGTTGACTGAGAACATAGTTTGTTGGTTTCTAATAGAGTTTTTGCTTTATACTTCGATTGTGTGATGAACTATTACTTATTCATGAGAAGTATATGATAAATGTTCTATGATAAAAGTCCTATGTTTAATTTTGTTGTTGTTATAATAATCAACATGATGCTTCTATGTCCGTATTTTGTTTTTATCGACACCTCTCTCTCAAAGCATGTGGACATGTTTTTCGATTTTGGTTTTCGCTTGAGGATAAGCGAGGTCTAAGCTTGGCGGAGTTGATACGTCCATTTTGCATCATGTTTTCTTATTGTTATTTATAATGTTTTTATCCATAATAATGCGTTTTGGAGTAATTCTAATGCCCTTTCTCTCATAATTTGCAAGGTACACACCAAGAGGGAGAATTCCCGCAGCTGGAAATCCGGACCTGAAAAAGCTACGTCGGGCTACCTATTCTGCACAACTCCAAACAAGCTGAAACTTCATGGGGAATTTTTATGGAATAAATATGAATTGCCGAAACAAATAGCCACCAGAGGGGGGACACCAGGTGGGCACAACCCACCTGGGCGCGCCAGGCCCCCCTGGCGTGCACTGGGGTGTTGTGGCCTCCTTGGCCCACCTCTGGTACCCATCTTCTGGTATATAGGTCATTTTGACCTAGAAAAAATTACAGTATGAATTTCGGGAAGAAGTGCCACCGCCTTGAGGCGAAACTTGGGCAGGAGCACTTTTGCCCTCCGGCGGAACGATTCCGCTGGGGGAACTTCCCTCTCGGAGGGGGAAATCATCATCATCATCACCAACAACTCTCCCATCTTGGGGAGGGCAATCTCCATCAACATCTTCAACAGCACCATCTCATCTCAAACCCTAGATCATCTCTTGTGTTCAATCTTGTTACCGGAACTATAGATTGGTGCTTGTGGGTGACTAGTAGTGTTGATTACATCTTGTAGTTGATCACTATATGGTTTACTTGGTGGAAGATTATATGTTCAGATCCAATATGCTATTTAATACTCCTCTGATCATGAGCATGTTTATTATTTGTGATTAGTCACTTTTGTTCTTGAGGTCACGGGAGAAATCATGTTGCAAGTAATCATGTGAACTTGATATGTGTTCGATATTTTGATAGTGTGTATGTTGTGATTCCCTTAGTGGTGTCATGTGAACATCGACTACATGACACTTCACCATATTTGGGCCTAAGGGAATGCATTTTGGAGTAGCAATTAGATGGTGGGTTGCGAGAGTGACAGAAACTTAAACCCCAGTTTATGCACTATTCCGTAAGGGACCGATTGGATCCCAAAGTTTAATGCTATGGTTAGAATTTATTCTTAATAATTTTATCATAGTTGCGGATGCTTGCAGGAGGGTTAATCATAATTAGGAGGTTTGTTCAAGTAAGAACAGCACCTAAGCACCGGTCCACCCACATATCAAATTATCAAAGTAGCGAACACAAATCGAACCAACATGACGAAAGTGACTAGATGGAATTCCCGTGTACCCTCAAGAACGCTTTGCTTATCATAGGAGACCGTTTTGGCCTATCCTTTGCCTCAAAAGGATTGGGCTACCTTGCTGCACTTTTGTTACTACTATCGTTACTTGCTCGTTACAAATTATCTTGCTATCAAACTACTCCGCTACTTACAATTTCAGCACTTGCAGATACTACCTTACTGAAAACTACTGGTCATTTCCTTCTGCTCCTCGTTGGGTTCGACACTCTTAATTATCAAAAAGAGCTAAAATTGATCCCATGTACTTGTGGGTCATCATAATGAACACTCACCTAATGATAATGAAAAAGATAATGATGAGGTTCATGAAGACTCTCAACCCAATGAAAAAGAACCAGATAATGATGTTGAGATAGAACTACCTGTTGATCTTGATAACCCACAACCTAAGAATAAAAGGTATGACAAAAGAGACTTCATTGCTAGAAAATACGGTAAAGAAAGAGAACCGTGGGTTCAAAAACATATGCCTTTTCCACCCAAGTCAACCAAAAAGAAAGATGATGAATAATTTGAACGCTTTGCTGAAATGCTGAGGCCAGTCTTTTTGCGTACTCACTTGACTCATATCTTGAAAATGCCTCCTTATGCAAAGTATATGAAAGACATCATCACTAATAAGAGAAAAATACCGGAAGCTGAAATCTCCACTATGCTTGCTAATTACACTTTTAAGGATGGAGTACCTAAAAAACTTGGAGATCCTTGCTCTATTAAAAAGAATTATGTGAAAACTGCTTTGTGTGATTTAGGGGGCTATTGTTAGTGTTATGCATTTCTCTTTATATAAAAGACTTGATTTGAATAAACTCACACCTACTGAGATATCTTTGCAAATGGCTAAAAAATCAACTGCCATACCTATCGGTATCTGTGAGGATGTGCCCGTTGTTGTAGCTAATGTTACTATTTTGACTGACTTTGTTATACTTGAGATGCCCGAGGACGACAACATGTCGATTATCCTTGGTAGACCCTTCTTGAATACTGCAGGGGCTGTTATTGATTCCAATAAAAGCATGGTCACTTTTCATATCAATGGTAATGAGCATACGGTGCACTTTCCGAAGAAACAATTCCAAGTGAATGGTATTAATGTTATTGAAAAATCTCCGACAATCACTATTGGAAGTTTTCAAATACCTCTACCTAGTGTCAAAAGGAAATATGAAATGCTTATTCTTGGGGAAATGCATATCCCCATTGAGGTAACTTAGTGATTTATGAAAGTTCTTCGGTTTCATGCCAATCGAAAGTGGTTGTTAATAAGACCTGATCAACCTTATTAATGGATCATTTTTTAGCGGTATGAAGTTGATGAATTTAGTAAGCACTACCTTCTATCCCTACTTTTTGTTTTCTGTTTTTATTAGTTAGATAAAATAAAATGCCATGTTTTGTCTGTTTTCTGAATTTCCCGTGCAATAAAAAAATGACCCAAAAATAAAATTTCTCGGAATGCCCTGAAAATTTGATACGATTTTTTTCCTGAATATTTATGAATTTATGGTGCAAATAATATCAGAGGGAGGTTCACCAGGTGGGCACAACCCACCTGGGTGCGCCAGGACCCCCAGGCGCGCCCTGGTGGGTTGTGGTCCCCACGTGGGCCCCCTCACTTATCCCTTCAGCCCACTTCATCACTCACATCTAGAAAAAAATCTCCATTGCTCTCTCTCCCGTGTTCTTACCCTCAAACCCGCGGATTTCGATCTCTTTGCTCGAAGCTCCATTTCCGAAACTGTTTCGGGGGATTGTTGCTTGGTATGTGACTCCACCGTTTGTCCAATTAGTTTTTGTTTTAGTGGTTTATATTTTGAATAATTATCTACTCTTGGTGCTGCTGTAGATGAACTTGCATGTTGAATTCTTAGAGTTCTAAGTAGTTTGAATGCTTGTTATGACCTCTATGCATCCCTATGAGTAGTTGCTATCAATTTATTGAAGTTTTGTTGAAAAACTTTGTCACCCAAAAAATTTCAGAAAATTGTACGCGAACATGATGAACTTGTTTGGAAGGAGTTCTTTGAAGAGGAGATCCTCGGGGGCATCTTCTAGTGACAGTTCCGCTCGCTGGTCATATCTTGAACCAAGTGAAAGTTCTACTCAAGATGCCGCCACCAAAACATGCTTATGGCCTTGCGATGAGTACATGATGTGTGTGGGTATTAAGGAGGAATTTGAGCAATATGTTCACAATGCCGGTCTCGATCCCTACCTTTCAGATAAGTGCGAACAACGCCACCTTCTCACCGAATCATTTGTCAAAGGATTTAAATTCCTTCCTTGTGAGTCTAGGGTGTCGTTTATGCTTTATGATAATCCATTTACCATCCCACTAGAGAATTTTGATTACCACTGTAAACTCTCGTTCTGGGGTTCGCTTGAGGAACCGCCAAGGGCTGAATATCAAACATTCTTAACTAGTCTTTGCGGCGGTGAGACGAGGGGAGTGACACAAGGTAGAATAAAGAGCATTCATTTTCCCACAATTCAGTACTTTGCATTATTTAATGCGAAATGTATAGTAGGCAAGCAAGACTGTAGTACGCTCTGTCCTCCAGACTTGAGCCTCATTCACACTGCTCTCTCTGGTGAAAGGAATTATAACCTTGGAACGATTGTCGCACACAGACTTCAGCGCGACGCTAACAGTGGCTATTTCTATGGTGGAATATATGCCACGCGTTTAGCACGAGGGCTGGGTGTTTCACCTTTTCCCTTTGATCCTATCCTACCCACGCAGTATTTAGATTTTGATACCTTAAAAGATCATAAGATTCTCAAGGGAAAGGTTGATGACTTCACTTACAATCTTTTGTTTAACCAAAAATCTGTTGTGCACACATATTTGCCTGCGCTTGCTCTTTTTGACTATCACAGCAAAGGAAGATATTTTGTTCTTGAGAGCGAGGCCTGAGCTCACAACACAGCAGTGGAGGCAGCGCGGCAGGCCAAGGCATCCACACCGAGAGCCTCCGTGAGCTACCACGCCAACTATTATCCAGGCTACTGATCGACTACCAAGTTAGGTGAAAAGCCTAAGCTTGGGGGAGTACGTGTTTCTCACCGACAATACATTCATGTTCACTTATTCAATTAGTCGATGTTCACACTTTTTCATTGTATCATCCATGCTTAGATTTTTTTTCTTGCTTTCTTCTTGTGTGTTTGAAAAGCTTTAGAAAAACCAAAAATATTAGTTGTAGCTAGTTTACTTCCTATTCATGCTTGGTAGTAATATTAAAAATAAAACCCAAAAAGATTTCCTTGTTCTTATTTTGCTTGTTGGGAGCTTTCCCGTGTAAATAGTTTTTCTCGTTTTTGCTTTTCCCTCTTTATTTGCTTGTTCAAGAAAACCAAAAACTCCAAAAATATTTCAGTGTGTTTCTCTGAATTTCTTTTAGTTTTATTCGAGTTGTACCGAGGAGAAGACCACGATGAAAATTTTGAGTGGCTCTCATATGAATAATTGTTGATCTAATAAAGAGCACATTTTACCTTGTCTTCTCCTGTTGAATAAAATGTTTGCAGATTCCAACTTAGTCCACGGCACTCTCGCACTATTATTATTTTCACATCGTTCGGTCGTGCAAGTGAAAGGCAATAATGACGACATTAGATGAACTGGTCGTGGCAGAGAGAAACTGGTATGAACTCGACTTGTTCTGTTTGTGTAAATATGCTTAACCTAGTATCCATGATTCAGCCCATTATGATTAAACATGTTTGCAATGACAATTAGAGATTATAGTTTCTCATGCCATGCATAAGTAGCTGGAGTGGTTAATGATTTATCTTGGATATCAATATTGCGTTAAAATGATTGTGATGTAGTATGATTGTATGGTATCCTCCTCTGAATGTTCGAGTGGCTTGACTTGGCACATGTTCATGCATGTAGTTGAATCAAAACCAACATAGCCTCTATGATATTTATGTTCATGGTGTTCATATCCTACTCATGCTAGTGTCCAATCTTACTTATGCATAATGCATGGTTATGACCGTTGTTGCTCTCTAGCTGTCCGCTTCTCAATCTAATTGCTAGCCTTCGCTTGTACTAAGTGGGAATTCTGCTTGTACATCAAAAACCTTGAACCCAAAAGTTATTCCAGATGAGTCCACCATACCTACCTATATGCGGTATTACCCAGCGGTCCTAAGTAAATTTGCATGTGCCACCTCTAAAAACTTCTAAATAAATATCCTTTTTGTGTGCCTGGATCGTTCATGGAACGATATGAAGTGGTCGGTATCTACCATACTAAGCGGGTTATTCTCAGGTCGAGTGTTTATTCACTCGCCATCGCACGAGAAAAGGGCGGTAATAGGGATGCCCAGTCCCAAACTGCAAACTGAAAAAGAGTTAATCTCTTAAATAATCAAACAAAAACTCCCAATGGAGCCAAAACCTTTACCTTTATCGCTTGGGAACCGCCACTAGCATGCTTAGCATGGAAGATATTGATAACTGATAGTCGTGAAGTAAATGAGAAGGGTGCATGTCTCAAAATATCATTTACCTCTGTTTTAAAAACTTGAGCTCTGGCACCTCTGCAAATCACTGCTTCCCTCTGAGGGAGTCCTGGATTAGGGGGTCCTCGGACAGCCGGACTATGTACTTTGGCCGGACTGTTGGACTATGAAGATACAAGATTGAAGACTTCGTCCATGTCCGGGTGGGACTCTCCTTTGCGTGGAAGGCAAGCTTGGCAATTCGGATATGTAGATCTCCTCCCTTGTAACCGACTCTGTGTAACCCTAGCCCCCTCCGGTGTCTATATAAACCGGAGGGTTTAGTCCATAGGACAACAACAATCATAATCATAGGCTAGCTTCTAGGGTTTAGCCTCTACGATCTCGTGGTAGATCAACTCTTGTAATACTCATATCATCAAGATCAATCAAGCAGGAAGTAGGGTATTACCTCCATCGAGAGGGCCCGAACCTGGGTAAACATTGTGTCCCCCGCCTCCTGTTACCATCCGCCTTAGACGCACAGTTCGGGACCCCCTACCCGAGATCCGCCGGTTTTGACACCGACATTGGTGCTTTCATTGAGAGTTCCACTGTGCCGTCACCATAAGGCTTGATGGCTCCTTCGATCATCGGCAACGATGCGATCCAGGGTGAGATTTTTCTTCCCGGACAGATCTTCGTATTCGGCGGCTTCGTACTGCGGGCCAACTCGCTTGGCCATCTGGAGCAGATCGAGAGCTACGCCCTTGGCCGTCAGGTCAGGTTTGGAAGCTTAAACTATACTGCCGACATCCGCGGAGACTTGATCTTCGACGGATTCGAGCCCATGTCAGGTGCGCCGCACAGTCACGATGAGCATGACTTAGCTCTGCTGTCGGACGGTGTTCGGGAGATTACACCTATGGCTACTCCGGCCCTCAATCCGGAGCAGATCATGTCGTCCGAGGACGGGTGGATGGACCCCGCCACGGAGGTCGCACACTCAGCGGCGTTAGAGCCGAATACTGACTTCACCTCTTATGAGACCTATGTTGCCGAACCCTTCGATTCTTCCCCGGCCACGGGCTTCGAACCGCTAGCATCCGTGCCTATCGAATCTGATTGGGCACCGATCATGGAGTTTACCTCCGCGGATATTTTCCAGCACTCGCCCTTGGGCGATGTGCTAGATTCATTAAGGCCTCTCTCCTTGTCAGGAGACCCTCGGCCGAACTATATCCGGCTCGAGTGGGAAGCGGACGACGAAGAAATTCGTTCCCCACCCACCACCCACTTAATAGCCACGGTCGATGATTTAACCGACATGCTTGGTTTCGACTCCGAAGACATCGACGGTATGGACAACGATGTAGGAGAGGAACAGGAACCACCGCCCACAGGGCGCTGGACAGCCACTTCATCACACGATATATACATGGTGGATACACCCAAAGAAGACAATAACGAGGAACGGAAGGATGCAGCGAAGGATAATCCCCTCGAGAAGCAACCAAAGCGACGATGTAGGCGCCGCTCGAAATCCCGCCTCAGCAAAAACAGCGATAACAGCGCAAGAAAGAATAATACCCCGGTTGACTCCAAAGGAAACGAAGACCACATGGACCCAGCGACAGAGCAGGATGAGCCAGCGAACGGCGAACATAGTACGGAGCCGCTGTCCGATCACGGCGACGCCGAGGGTAAAGCTCATCAACCTGCCTCCGAAGAAGAGAACAGTCCGGACGACGATGCACACATCATCCCGGAAAGGCACTTGGAACAAGAGAACCTCCACAGAAGGCTTATTGCCACCGCGAGGAGTCTGAAGAAGCAGAAGCAAAGGCTTAAGGCCGCGCAAAATACACTCAACAGTAGATGGAACAAAGTGCTCGACACTGAAGAAAAGTATCATGGCAGTCGCCACACAAAGAGCTATCCAAAGCACAAGCTGCTGCCTGAATTCGACGACGAGGCTTTAGAGCCCATACAGCCGAAAAATAAAACGGCCGATTAGCCGGATCGACCACCCCATGGCCGCGACAGGGAGGCTAACGATGTCGCACATAAGTCAGCACGCGATTTACGTGAGGACTTGCACCAAAAAGGCGGTATCACCAGGTCCATCTACGGATCTAGGAAGCGCGCTCCGGCACAGAATCATGGCCGACCAAACGACTATACTAACCGAATACCAGCTCGGAATCAAAACCTAACACTACAACCGTCAAAATGCCATGACACATCCAAATACAGGGATGCCGCGCACCCCCTATGCTTCACCGATGAGGTGCTGGATCACGAATTTCTGGAGGGATTCAAACCCGTGAACTAGAGGCATACGACGGAACGACAGACCCTGGGGTCTAGATTGAGGACTTTATCCTTCACATCCACATGGCTCGCGGAGATGATCTCCACGCCATCAAATACCTGCCCCTCAAGTTGAAAGGACCAGCTCGGCACTGGCTGAAAAGCCTCCCCGAAAACTCAATTGGAAGTTGGGAAGAGCTTGAGGATGCTTTTAGGGCTAATTTTCAAGGGACCTATGTCCGACCTCCGGATGCAGACGATTTAAGTCATATAATTCAACAGCCCGGAGAGTCAGCCCGAAAGCTTTGGAATAGATTTCTCACTAAGAAGAATCAAATCATCGACTGCCCGGATGCCGAAGCCTTAGCGGCTTTCAAACACAGTGTCCGGGACGAATGGCTCGCCAGACACCTCGGCCAGGAAAAACCGAGGACAATGGCAGCCCTAACAAGCCTTATGACCCGCTTTTGCGCGGGCGAAGACAGTTGGCTGGCCCGTAGCGGCACCAGCAACCCAGGCACATCCGAAGTCAGGGATGGTAATGGGAAACCGCGACGCAATAAAAGCAAGCGTCGAAACAATGAAGACAGCCCAGACAACACGGCGGTAAACGCCGGATTCAGGGGCTCTCGACCTGGTCAACGGAAAAAGCCATTTAAAGGCAGCAGAGATGGACCGTCCAGCCTAAACAAGATTCTAGACAGATTATGTCAGATTCATGGCACCTCCGACAAACCTGCAAATCACACCAACAGAGAATGCTGGGTCTTCAAGCAGGCCGGCAAGCTAAACGCCGAACACAAGGGGAGGGAGACACCAAGTGAAGACGAGGATGAGCCTCGCCAGCCAAACACTCGGGGACAGAAAAAATTCCCACCAGAGGTCAAAACTGTGAACATGATTTACGCAACTCACATACCGAAGTGGAGGCGCAAATGCGCACTCCGAGACGTATACGCCGTGGAACCCGTCACCCCCGAGTACAACCCTTGGTCGGCCTGCCCGATCACTTTTGATCACAGGGATCACCCGACTAGTATCCGGCGCGGAGGATCGGCTGCCTTGGTGCTAGACCCAATAATCGACGGATACTATCTCACCCGAGTCCTTATGGATGGCGGCAATAGTCTTAATCTGATATATCAGGACACTGTTCGCAAAATGGGGATAGACCCGACAAGAATCAGCCAAAGCAATACTACCTTTAATGGAGTAATACCAGGCCCAGAGGCCCGCTGCACGGGCTCTCTAGTACTAGAGGTTGTATTCGGTTCTCCCGACAACTTCTGAAGCGAAGAATTAACCTTCGACATTGCTCCATTCAGAAGCGGCTATCACGCACTACTCGGAAGAACGGCCTTCGCTCGTTTTAATGCAGTACCGCATTACGCTTATCTTAAGCTTAAGATGCCCGGTCCACGTGGCATCATCATAGTTAGCGGAAACACAGAGCGTTCCTTACGTGCGGAGGAATGTGTGGCGGCTCTAGCAGCCGAACGCTGAACGGCCTCTCCAACCAGAATAAATGATCGGTCGTCAAGACCGCGGACACGGCTAGATGAGTCCGGCGCACCACTAGCTGTAACAGCTTAGATAAACCTGAGATTGGGTCGATGGATATACCCCCATAGGTGGTACTAGGGGCTTCCCGCATGTAAAAAGGACTACAGTTCGGCTTGACCCTATTTAGATTACATTTTAATGGTTCATTAAGAATAACCAATTTTTTCGCACGAAGACTTTCACCTGGGATTTTCTCTTTTACAGATGATAATCATGCTACACCCTTCCAGGATACGGCACAGCGGAGACACAGGCGCAGACGTGCAGCAGGTCCCCGCTCAAAGGTTTCTTTTTAGATTAAGACCCTGTGTAAACCTTTTTTACTGTCTCTTGTTGCTTCACACCCTCCGGATACTCAACACAACCGAGAGGGATGCTGGCGTTATTGGCATTTCGTCACGTCAGACTAATGCACGTACATGGAAATTCAGGGCTCGTTATCGAGGGCGTTACTCAGCCCAGTATATGTTGTAAAGTCCGAATACCTTAGGGAGTGTTCGGCGTCGCGAGTTTGGCCTTATATGCATCAGCTCCGAATCATGTCTTTGGTCAATAGTTGGGTTTGCCCGGCTCCCGTGTTTTGCTACCTTACGTTCCGCTCTATCGGCTAAGGTGGCACCGGGAGAACTGCTGCGATTGTGCCCTGGTTCATCTGGATGAGCACCTCAGTAGAGAAAGCCAAAAATTGACTGTCATGATAAAGCGCGAGACTGGTCAACCACTCGATGACTCCGCGGAATCTTCGCGATTCCTCCGCATTAATGAAGGACCGGTTTCCCGGTCATGTATGTACGCGCACCGTATTCGGATGAGCGCGGAAGTACCAGGGGCTATATAGTAGCCCCACCGTCAAACTCCTATGGCTAAGTGAAAGTGTTAAAGCTATATAGTCTGATTGCCTTGTTTGCCGCGCTATCACCTCCTTAATGGACCAAGCCGTTGGATCAAGTGTGAATACGCGCTTTTCCGAACACCCCCGCATTATATGCGTGGGGGCTGAAGCCGACGACTGCAAACTTTCAGGTTATATACATACATAAACGGCCGCACAGGAGGCATCATAATACTTTCAGGCAAAAGTATAAACACAGCCTTTATAATCCAAATAGCATTGTTTTTACAATTGGGATACATGTCACTCGAACGTGATACTCTTCGAGCACTGAGCCTCTATTAAACGAGTGCCTTCTAGGACTTCTTCAAAATAGTGCTCGGCCGAGACCTGGCCTACAGCCGGACCCCGGGATGCAATAGTGGTGGCCTCCATCTCTGCCCAGTATGTCTTAACACGGGCAAGAGCCATCCGCGCACCCTCTATGCACGCCGACCTCTTTACAGCGTCGATATGCGGCACAGCACCAAGGAATCGTTGCACTAAACCAAAATAACTATTCGGCCTTGGTCCTTCTGGCCAAAGATGATCCACGACAGACCTCATGGCAAGTCCGGACAACCTATGGAGCTCAGCCCACTCGGCCATTTGTTCATTTAACAGCAGCGGACGCGTTGGAGCACTGAACTACGACCAGAACAACTTTTCCACTTCATGATCTTTCTGATCTTTGAAAAACTCAGTCGCATCAGCAGCACTCGTTGCCAAGTCCAAGTACGCGTCTGCGACACTCCATAATTGATCCAGAGGGGCATACTTCGGATCTCCGAACTTCGTCCGCAACAAAAAGGGCTTCCTAGCCGTGATATCTCCGGCTTGACGGAGCTCCTCCTTCGCCGCTCTGATTTTAGAGCGGGTTTCCTTGGCTGCTTCCATTGCTTTCTTCAGGTCCGCCGCTTTCGCTTGGCTTTCCTTTTCAAGAAGCTCATACCGGCCGGCGGCATCTTTCAGCTCAACAACCATCTTGGCCATTTTATCTTCGCTCTGGCGATGAGCAGCCTGTTCGGCTCTTAACTCTTCGGCCGCCTTTAGGACGGCCGCATCACTTCTCCTGGCTTGTTCCTTGGCTTGGGCAAGCTCCGCCCAAAGGGTCTCCACAGCGGCAGGTCCATCTGCAGTCACAGCATATTATAGATACTAGCATCATGCTCCTCTTAATATCCATTGACCACCCGAAAATACATACCCTGTGCCTCGTCAAGCCGCTTGTTCACAAGCGCGATGTCGGCATCTGCCGCATCAAGCTGCCGCCTCAGTTCGGCAAACTCAGCAGTCCGGCCAGCCACCGGACCCTCAGCCGCCTGCACACGAAAGCAGCATGATCATTACCTGGGACTATGATCCTCTGTTTGCCGCCTCTGGACAGCAACCATAGTCTCAGGGGCTACTATCGGTATAGGGCACACCTAGCGTGTGCGGTACCGTCAAAATATATATATATATATATATATATATATATATTACTTTGCATACCTCAAAGCCTCTTAGCAGGCTCGTGAAAGCTTCATGCAACCCACTTTTGGCGGATGAAATCCTCTCAACCACCGTATCCATTAAAGTACGATGCGCCTCTGAGATAGCCGCTTGCTCCAGAAGACCCATCAGTGCGTCCGGTTGTGCACCGGACAGTCCCGGACTCTTTCTGTTGCTCTCCTTAGGAGCCGAATACTCCGGACTTCGGGTGGCCAAAGGGTTAATTACCTTCTGGCCTTGGCGGATCGGGAGAAATCCTCCGTGACGACACCTCAGGGTCGTCCGCCCCATGAGGCAGGGAGACAGGGGGAGGCGTTTCGCTCTCCATCATCTCCGGAAGAAGATCCCCCGAAGACGAACTCTGTCGAGAAGGGCTACGATCTGGACTGCAAGACACACGTCTCGGTTATTGTCCTCGGAGATAAAGCAAGATATATCTACCAAAAGTACTCTTGTTCACTTACAGCTCGGTGGAGGGCTGACCCCCTTGCGGGCACGGTGCGGTAAGGATGCCCTCCGGGGCAGGGCCCCCTGGCAAAGGTTTTTTCCCTCGTTTGGAAACCCTCATTTCCAAGTCTTCAGAGGCGGTCCTTTTCCTTCCTTGGGGAGAGGGGATTTTAGATTCTTCTCCCCGATTATCCTCCTTCGCGGAGACACTAATTCCCCGGTTGGATGAGTAATGCGTGAGGCCCGCTTTCAGCTTCTTTATTCCTCCCTTTATCTTCCCCTGATGGCACTTGATAAGGTGCGTGCTCAAGCATCCTGGCTAGTACAGAATCCGGTGAGCCTTCGGGAAGGGGGGCCGAACACCTGATCATCTTCGCCTTTCTTATCCAGTCCTGGCCAAGAGCGATTTTTTTCAGAACAATGTTGTGACAAATGAAAAGACAGCATGTTCGGCCGCAGAATTACTTACGTGGGTATCTGGACGATTGCAGTTTAGACCCGCATCCTCGGTGGTGTCCGGACACTTTATTCGTGATCCAAAGAACAATCCATACATCTCTTCGAGCATCACGCCGAAGAATTGCTGAATAGTTCGCGGTCCTTCCGGGTTGAACTCCCACATACGGAGAGGTCGACGTTGGCATGGCAGGACTCGACGAACTAGCATGACTTGCATTACCTTGACAAGGCTGACATCTCTCTTGAGGAGATCTCGAATGCGACTCTGCAATGTCGGCACGTCATTAACTGGCCCCCAATCCAGCCCCTTGCTGACCCATGACGCCGGTTGTGGCGGGGGTCCCGAACGGAAGGCGGGGGCAGCTACCCACTTAGTACTTCGGGGAGCGGTGATGTAAAACTACTCCCGCTGCCATAAGTTGGACATCTCCGGGAAGGAACCCTTTGGCCATGGAGCATCGGCGCCTTTGCTTATTATGGCACTTCCGCATTCTGCGTGTCGCCCATCGATCATCTTCGGCTTCACATTGAAGGTCTTAAGCCATAAGCCGAAGTGTGGGGTGATGCGAAGGAAGGCCTCACACACGACGATAAATGACGAGATGTGAAGGATGGAATCTGGAGCTAGATCATGGAAATCGAGCCCGTAATAGAACATAAGCCCTCTAACAAAGGGATCAAGACTAAAGCCTAGCCCTCGGAGGAAGTGGGAAACAAATACGACACTCTCATTGGGTTCGGGAGTGTGAATGACCTGCCCTTGAGCAGGCAGCCTGTGCAAGATTTTGGCGGTCAGATACCTGGCTTCTCTTAGCTTCTTGATGTCCTCCTCTGTGACAGAGGAGGCCATCCACCGGCCTTGAAGGTTGGATCCGGACATGATTGAAGGTCCGAAGCGCTTAGCCTAAGCCTTGGGTGTTGGAATTCGAGGTGGGGGAAGGGAAGGATCGAGCGCGAGAAGAAAAGGACAGGCCTTGGCCCCTTTATAAAGAGGGTGAATATCAAGCGTCCTCCGTGTGGCCGTTTTGGAACTTGCCGAAAATCGAGGAGTCATACTAGCAAGCATGATTAGGTTACCCACACCCGTATTGATGAGAATCCTGTGATAAAGGGAACACGATCTCTGCTTCGACAAGACGTGCCAATAAAACCGCCTCGCAACACGTGCAGTGGCAAGCTGGGAAAACGGTTCGTAATGACCGAACCACAGCAGGATGTCGCGTTATGAAAAGTTGTCAGCAGATTATATTTGTGGAATATTATACTCTCTACGGTGGTATGTGGAATTTGTTTTGCAGAGCCGGACACGATCCTTGTGTTCAAAATCTTCTATGGAGTATTCGGAGGAGGAACCCGCCTTGCAATGCCGAGGACGATTTGCGCGTCGGACTCATCGTCATTCAAGCCTGGTTCAGGGGCTACTAAGGGAGTCCTGGATTAGGGGGTCCTCAGACAGCCGGACTATGTACTTTGGCCGGACTGTTGGACTATGAAGATACAAGATTGAAGACTCTGTCCCATGTCCGGGTGGGACTCTCCTTTGCATGGAAGGCAAGCTTGGCAATTCGGATATGTAGATCTCCTCCCTTGTAACCGACTCTGTGTAACCCTAGCCCCCTCCGGTGTCTATATAAAATGGAGGGTTTAGTCTGTAGGACAACAACAATCATAATCATAGGCTAGCTTCTAGGGTTTAGCCTCTACGGTCTCGTGGTAGATCAACTCTTGTAATACTCATATCATCAAGATCAATCAAGCAGGAAGTAGGGTATTACCTCCATCGAGAGGGCCCGAACCTGGGTAATCATTGTGTCCCCCGCCTCCTGTTACCATCCGCCTTAGACGCACAGTTTGGGACCCCCTACCCGAGATCCGCCGGTTTTGACACCGACACCCTCTGCGAAGGGACTATCTATTTACTTTTATGTTGTGTCATCACCTTCTAAAGCAAGCGCTAGAACCTGAGAGCACAGCTGTCATGACTTATTCATTGTGTGTAGCTAATGTTGGCTGCATCATGACTGGATCTTTTCTACCATGAATTACAATGTTTAGTCGTTGTTTGAACTTTGGAGGTGCTCTGAATTTATGTTTTGCGGTCTCAGAAAGGGCTAGCGAGATACCACTATTGTCATATTATATCATGGTTGTTTTGACAATGTGTTTCCGTTTGAGATACCTTATTATTGCTCGCTAGCTGATTATGTCATTGTTATGAGTCATTATAATCTTTAAGAGTTATTGTTGGCATGGTTAGTTATAATGTTGGCTGAAAACCAGGGTGCTTTTTAAGCTTATTTATGCAAACAAGAGCAAAATAGTTCGTAAAAGTTTTTCTTTTTCACTTTCAGTTTATCAACTGAACTGCTTGAGGACAAGCAAAGGTTTAAGCTTGGGGGAGTTGATACGTCTCCAACGTATCTACTTTTCCTAACGCTTTCCCTCTTGTTTTGGACTCTAATTTGCATGATTTGAATGAAACTAACCCCGGACTGACGTTGTTTTCAGCAGAACTACCATCGTGTTGTTTTTGTGCAGAAATAAAAGTTCTCGGAATGGAACGAAACTTTGCGAGGAATTTTTATATAATATATAAGAATTTCTGGAGCCAAGACTTATCGGAGAGGGGCCCCTGGGTGGGCATAACCCACCAGGGCGCGCCCCCCTCTCCTGGCGTGCCCAGGTGGGTTGTCCCCGCCTGGTGGCCCCGCAGACCCTGAAACCAACGCTATAAATCCTATTTTTCCAGAAAAATCAAGGAGAAAGAATTATCATGATCCACGAGACAGAGCCTCCGTCACCTCCTGTTCTTCATCGGGAGGCCAAATCTGGAGTCCGTTTGAGGCTCCGGAGAGGGGGACCTTCGTTCTTCGTCATCACCGACCCTTCTCCATCTCCAATTCCATGATGCTCCCCACCGGGAGTGAGTAATTCCTTCGTAGGCTCGCTGGTCGGTGAGGAGTTGGATGAGATTCATCATGTAATCGAGTTAGTTTTCTTAGGGCTTGATCCCTAGTATCCACTATGTTCTAAGATTGATGTTTCTATGACTTTGCTATGCTTAATGCTTGTCACTTTGGGCCCGGGTGCCATGATTTCACATCTGAACCGTTTATGTTATCATCATTATATCCATGTTCTAGATCCGATCTTGCAAGTTATAGTCACCTACTACGTGTTATGATCCGGCAACCCCGGAGTGACAATAACCGGGAACACTTCCGGTGATGACCGTAGTTTGAGGAGTTCATGTATTCACTATGTGTTAATGCTTTGTTCCGGTTCTCTATTAAAAGGAGGCCTTAATATCCCTTAGTTTCCAATATGGACCCCGCTGCCACGGGAGGGCAGGATAAAAGATGTCATGCAAGTTCTTTCCATAAGCATGTATGACTATTTACGGAATACATGCCTACATTATATTGATGAACTGGAGCTAGTGCCGTATCGCCTTAGGTTATAACTGTCCCATGATGAATATCATCCAACAAGTCACCGATCCAATGCCTACGAATTTATCCTATATTGTTCTTGCTAAGTGCTACCTCTTGAGCATGCGTTGGTTTTCCCTTGAAGAGGAAAGGGTGATGCAGCAAAGTAACGTAAGTATTTCCCTCAGTTTTTGAGATCCAAGGTATCAATCCAGTAGGAGATAACAGGCAAGTCACCTAGTACCTGCACAAACAAGCAAGAACCTTGCAACCAACGCGATAAAGGGGTTGTCAATCCCTTCACGGTCACTCGCAAAAGTGAGATCTAATAGAGATAATAAGATAAATATTTTTGGTATTTTTGTTGTATAGATTGGAAAGTAAAGATTGCAAAATAAAATAAATAGGAAATAACTAGAATTGTAGATCGGAAACTTATATGATGTAAAATAGAAGATTATATCATGGAAAATAGACCCGGGGACCATAGGTTTCACTAGTGGCTTCTCTCAAGATAGCATATATTACGGTGGGTGAACAAATTACTGCTGAGAAATTGATAGAAGAGCGCATAGTTATGAGAATATCTAGGCAATGATCATGAATATAGGCATCACGTCCGGGTCAAGTAGACCGAAACGATTCTGCATCTACTACTATTACTCCACACATCGACCGCTATACAACATGCATCTAGAGTATTAAGTTCATAAGAACAGAGTAATGCATTAAGCAAGATTACATGATGTAGAGGGATAAACTCAAGCAATATGATATAAACGCCATCTTTTTATCCTCGATGGCAACAATACAATACGTGCCTTGCTGCCCCTACTGTTACTGGGAAAGGACACCGCAAGAATGAACCCAAAGCTAAGCACTTCTCCCATTGCAAGAAATATCAATCTAGTAGGCCAAGCTAAACCGATAATTCGAAGAGACTTGCAAAGATATCAAATCATGCATATAAGAATTCAGAGAAGAACCAAATATTATTCATAGAGATAAACTTGATCATAAATCCACAATTCATTGGATCTCGGCAAACACACTGCAAGAAGTATTACATCGAATAGATCTCCAAGAACATCGAGGAGAACTTTGTATTGAGAATCAAAGAGAGAGAAGAAGCCATCTAGCTAATAACTATGGACCCGAAGGTCTGTGGTAAACTACTCACACATCATCGGAGAGCCTATGTTGTTGATGTAGAAGCCCTCCATGATCGATTCCCCCTCCGGCAGATCACCGGAAAAGGCCCCAAGATGGGATCTCACGGGTACAGAAGGTTGCGACGGTGGAAAAGTGGTTTTGTGGCTCCCCCTGATGTTTTTAGGGTATAAGAGTATATATAGGCGAAAGAAGTACGTCGGTGGAGCTCCGTGGGGCCCACGAGGGTGGGGGCGCGCCTACCCCCCTGGGCGCGCCCTCCAGCCTCGTGGCCGCCTCGCGGAGTTCCAGACTTCAACTCCAAGTCTTCTAGATTTCTTTCGTCCCAAGAAAGATCATTGCAATGGTTTCATTCCGTTTGGATTCCGTTTGGTATTCCTTTTCTGCAAAACACTGAAATAGGCAAAAAAAGAGAAACTAGCACTGGGCCTTCGGTTAATAGGTTAGTCCCAAAAATAATATAAAAGAGCATATTAAAGCCCATTGAACATCCAAAACATATAATATAATAACATGGAACAATCAAAAATTATAGATACGTTGGAGACGTATCTAGCATCCCCAAGCTTAATTCCTACTCGTCCTTGAGTAGGTAAATGATAAAAACAGAATTTTTTATGTGGAATGCTACCTAACATACTTTTTTTCAATGTAATTTTCTTTATTGTGGCATGAATGTTTAGATCCGATAGATTCAAGACAAAAGTTTAATATTGACATAAAAATAATAATACTTCAAGCATACTAACTAAGAAATTATGTCTTCTCAAAATAACATAGCCAAAGAAAGCTCATCCCTACAAAATCATATAGTTTGGCTATGCTTCATTTTCGTCACACAAAATGCTCCAATCATGCACAACCCCGATGACAAGCCAAGCAATTGTTTCACACTTTAGTATTCTCAAACTTTTTCAACTTTCACGCAATATATGAGCGCGAGCCTTAGACATAACACTATAGGTGGAATAGAATGGTGGTTGTGGAGAAGACAAAAAAGAGGAAGATAGTCTCACGTCAACTGGCCATATCAATGGGCTATGGAGATGCCCATCAATAGATATCAATGTGAGTGAGTAGGGATTGCCATGCAACGGATGCACTAGAGCTATAAGTGTATGAAAGCTCAACAAAAGAAACTAAGTGGGTGTGCATCCAACTTGCTTGCGCACGAAGACCTAGGGCAATTTGAGGAAGCCCATCATTGGAGTATACAAGCCAAGTTCTATAATGAAAAATTCCCACTAGTATATGAAAGTGACAACATAAGAGACTCTCTATCATGAAGATCATGGTGCTACTTTGAAGCATAAGTGTGGAAAAAGGATAGTAACATTGTCCCTTCTCTCTTTTTCTCTCATCATTTTTTTTGTTTGGGCCGTCTCCTTTCTTTTTTTATGGCCTCTTTTTTCTTTTCTTTTTTTATTTTTCGTCCGGAGTCTCATCCTGACTTGTGGGGGAATTATAGTCTCCATCATCCTTTCCTCACATGGGACAATGCTCTAATAATGAAGATCATCACACTTTTATTTACTTACAACTCAAGAATTACAACTCGATACTTAGAACAAAATATGACTCTATGTGAATGCCTCTGGTGGTGTACCGGGAAGTGCAATGAATCAAGAGTGACATGTATGAAAAATTATGAATGGTGGCCATGCCACAAATACGATGTCAACTACATGATCATGCAAAGCAATATGACTATGATGAAGCGTGTCACAATAAACGGAACGGTGGAAAGTTGCATGGCAATATATCTCGGAATGGCTATGGAAATGCCATAATAGGTAGGTATGGCGGCTGTTTTGAGGAAGGTAAATGATGGGTTTATGGCAACGGCGAAAGTTGCGCGGCACAAGAGAGGCTAGCAAAGGTGGACGGGTGAGAGTGTGTATAATCCTTGGACTCAACATTAGTCATAAAGAACTCACCTACTTATTGCAAAAATCTACAAGTCATCAGAACCAAGCAATACGCGCATTCTCCTACGGGGATAGATTGGTAGGAAAATACCATCGCTCGTCCCCGACCGCCACTCATAAGGAAGGCAATCAAAGAAACACCTCATGCTTCAAATTTGTCACACAACGGTTACCATACGTGGATACTACGGGACTTGCAAACCTCAACACAAGTATTTCTCAATTTCACAATTACTCAACTAGCACGACTCTAATATCACCATCTTCATATCTCAAAACAATCATCAAGTATCAAACTTCTCATAGTATTCAATGCACTCTATATGAAAGTTTTTATTATACCCATCTTGAATGCCCATCATATTAGGACTAATTTTATAACCAAAGAAAATTACCATGATGTTCTAAAAGACTCTCAAAATAATATAAGTGAAGCATGAGATATCAATAATTTCTATAAAATAAAACCACCACCGTGCTCTAAAAATATATAGGTGAAGCACTAGAGCAAAATTATCTAGCTCAAAATATATAAGTGAAGCACATAGAGCATTCTAATAAATTCCGATTCATGTGTGTCTCTCCCAAAAGGTGTGTACGGCAAGGATGATTGTGGTAAACTAAAAGCAAAGACTCAAATCATACAAGACGCTCCAAGCAAAACACATATCATGTGGTGCATAAAAATATAGCCTCAAGTAAAGTTACCGATAGACGAAGACGAAAGAGGGGATGCCTTCCGGGGCATCCCCAAGCTTAGGCTTTTGGTTGTCCTTTAATTTTACCTTGGGGTGCCTTGGGAGTCCCCAAGATTTAGGCTCTTTCCACTCCTTATTCCAAAATCCATCAAATCTTTACCCAAAAACTTGAAAACTTCACAACACAAAACTTAACAGAAAATCTCATGAGCTCCGTTAGTATAAGAAAACAAACGACCACTTTAAGGTACTATAATGAACTCATTCTTTATTTATATTGCTGTTAAACCTACTGTATTCCAACTTCTCTATGGTTCATACCCCCCCCCCCCCCGATACTACCCATAGATTCATTAAAATAAGCAAACAACACACGAAAAACAGAATCTGTCAAAACAGAACAGTCTGTAGAAATATGACTTAATAGAATACTTATGGAACTCCAAAAATTCTGACATAAATTGTTGAACGTGAGGAATTTTTCTATTAATCATCTGCAGAAGGAATCAACCTAAAAGCACTCTATTAAAAAAATGGCAGCTAATCTCGTGGGCGCTAAATTTTCTGTTTTTTACAGCAAGATCGCAAAGACTTCACCCAAGTCTTCCCAAAGGTTCTACTTGGCACAAACACTAATTAAAACATAAAACATATCTAAAAAGAGGCTAGATGAATTATTTATTACTAAACATGAACAAAAATAAAATTGGGTTGCCTCCCAACAAGCGCTATCGTTTAACGCCCCTAGCTAGGCATTGATAGTTTTAATGATGCTCACATGAAAGATAGTAATTGAAACACAAAGAGAGCATCATAAAACATGTGAAAATCACATCTAAGTCTAACATAATTCCTATGCATAAGCTTTTAATAGGAAAACAAATTAGCAAGACAAGCAAGATCTAGCATATGCAAGGAAGAAGAAAGAAAAAATAGCAATCTCAACATAACGAGAGGAAATTTAGTGACATGAAAATTTCTACAACCATATTTTCCTCTCTCGTAATAATTACATGTAGGATCATAATAAAATTCAACAATATAGTTATCACATAACATATTCTCTACATGATCCACATGCATGTAAAGTTGACACTCTTCCAAAATAGTGGGATCATTATCAACTAAAGTCATGACCTCTCCAAACCCACTTTTATCAAAAACTTCATAAGATTGAACATTATCCAAATATGTGGGATCTAAAGTTGACACTCTTACAAACCCACTTTCAATATTATTGCAAACATTATTATCAAACTCATATTCATCATGAGGCTTAAATAAATTTTCAAGATCATAAGAAGAATCACCCCAGTCATGATCATCGCAACAAGTAGTGGACATAGCAAAACTAGCATCCCCAAGCTTAGGGTTTTGCATATTATTAGCACAATTGAAATTAATAGAATTTATAATAACATCATTGCAATCATGCTTTTTATTCAAAGATCTATCGGGAATCACTTAATAAAGTACTTCATCACAAGTTTCAGATTCACGAATTTCAAGCAAAACTTCATAAAGATAATCTACTGCACAAAAATCACTAGCAATTGTTTCATCATAATTGGATCTCTTAAAAAGATTGGCAAGTGGATGAGGATCCATAAACTTTTAGCAAGCGAAGATGCAAGCAAAAAGAAGGCACATGGTAACACAAGATCGAACGGAAGAGGGGTGAAGAAAAGGCGAATCTTTTTGAAAATCGTTTTGGGGGAGAGGAAAATGAGAGGCGAGGCAAATAATGTAATGCGAGGGAGAAGAGTTTGTGATGGGTACTTGGTATGTCTTGACTTGAGCATAGATCTCCCCGGCAACGGCGCCAAAAATCCTTCTTGCTATCTCTTGAGCATGCGTTGGTTTTCCCTTGAAAAGGAAAGGGTGATGCAGCAAAGTAACATAAGTATTTCCCTCAGTTTTTGAGAACTAAGGTATCAATCCAGTAGGAGATAACATGCAAGTCACCTAGTACCTGCACAAACAACCAAGAACCTTGCAACCAACGCGATAAAGGGGTTGTCAATCCCTTCACGGTCACTCGCAAAATTGAGATCTAATAAAGATAATAAGATAAATATTTTTGGTATTTTTTTTATAGATTGGAAAGTAAAGATTGCAAAGTAAAATAAATAGGAAACTAGAATTGTATATCGAAAACTTATGTGATGTAAAATAGAAGATTATATGATGGAAAATAGACCCGGGGGCCATAGGTTTCACTAGTGGCTTCTCTCAAGATAGCATATATTATGGTGGGTGAACAAATTACTGCCGAGCAATTGATATAAGAACGCGTAGTTATAAGAATATCTAGGCAATGATCATGAATATAGGCATCACGTCCGTGTCAAGTAGACCGAAACGATTCTGCATCTACTACTATTACTCCACACATCGACCGCTATCCAACATGCATCTAGAGTATTAAGTTCATAAGAACAGAGTAATGCATTAAGCAAGATGACATGATGTAGAGGGATAAACTCAAGCAATATGATATAAACCCCATCTTTTTATCCTCGATGGAAACAATACAATACGTGCCTTGCTGCCCCTACTGTCACTGGGAAAGGACACCGCGAGATTGAACCCAAAGCTAAGCACTTCTCCCATTGCAAGAAAGATCAATCTAGTAGGCCAAGCTAAACCGATAATTCGAAGAGACTTGCAAAGATATCAAATCATGCATATAAGAATTCAGAGATGAACCAAATATTATTCATAGATAAACTTGATCATAAATCCACAATTCATTGGATCTCGGCAAACACACCGCAAAAAGTATTACATAGAATAGATCTCCAAGAACATCGAGGATAACTTTGTATTGATAATCAAAGAGAGAGAAGAAGCCATCTAGCTAATAACTATGGACCCGAAAGTCTATGGTAAACTACTCACACATCATCGGAGAGGCTATGTTGTTGATGTAGAAGCCCTCCATGATCGATTCCCCCTCTGGCAAATCGCCGGAAAAGGCCCCAAGATGGGATCTCACGGGTACAGAAGGTTGCGGCGATGGAAAAATGGTTTCGTGGCTCCCCATGATGTTTTTAGGGTATAAGAGTATATATATAGGCAAAAGAAGTATGTCGGTGGAGCTCTGTGGGGCCCACGAGGGTGGGGGCACGCCTACCCCCAGGGCACGCCCTCTTGCCTCGTGGCCGCCTCGCGGAGTTCCAGACTTCAACTCCAAGTCATCTGGATTGCTTTCGTTCCAAGAAAGATCATCGCAAAGGTTTCATTCCGTTTGGATTCCGTTTGGTATTCCTTTTCTGCAAAACACTGAAATAGGCAAAAAAACAAAAACTGGCACTGGGCCTTCGGTTAATAGGTTGGTCCCAAAAATAATATTAAAGAGCATATTAAAGCCCATTAAATATCCAAAACAGATAATATAATAACATGGAACAATCAAAAATTATAGATACGTTGGAGACGTATCAAGCATCCCCAAGCTTAATTCCTGCTCGTCCTTGAGTAGGTAAATGATAAAAACAAAATTTTTGATGTGGAATGCTACCTAACATACTTTTTTCAATGTAATTTTCTTTATTGTGGCATGAATGTTCAGATCCGATAGATTCAAGACAAAAGTTTAATATTGACATAAAAATAATAATACTTCAAGCATACTAACTAAGCAATTATGTCTTCTCAAAATAACATAGGCAAAGAAAGCTCATCCCTATAAAATCATATAGTTTGGCTATGCTTCATTTTCGTCACACAAAATGCTCCAATCATGCACAACACCGATGACAAGCCAAGCAATTGTTTCATACTTTAGTATTCTCAAACTTTTTCAACTTTCACGCAATATATGAGCGCGAGCCATAGACATAACACTATAGGTGGAATAGAATGGTGGTCGTGGAGAAGACAAAAAAGAGGAAGATAGTCTCACGTCAACTAGGCATATCAATGGGCTATGGAGATGCCCATCAATAGATATCAATGTGAGTGAGTAGGGATTGCCATGCAACGGATGCACTAGAGCTATAAGTGTATGAAAGCTCAACAAAAGAAACTAAGTGGGTGTGCATCCAACTTGCTTGCTCACGAAGACCTAGGGCAATTTGAGGAAGCCCATCATTGGAGTATACAAGCCAAGTTCTATAATGAAAAATTCCCACTAGTATATGAAAGTGACAACATAAGAGACTCTCTATCATGAAGATCATGGTGCTACTTTGAAGCATAAGTGTGGAAAAGGATAGTAACATTGTCCCTTCTCTCTTTTTCTCTCATCATTTTTTTTGTTTGGGCCTTCTCCTTTCTTTTTTTATGGCCTCTTTTTCTCTCTTTTTTCGTCTGGAGTCTCTTCCTGACTTGTGGGGAAATCATAGTCTCCATCATCCTTTCCTCGCATGGGACAATGCTCTAATAATGAAGATCATCACACTTTTATTTACTTACAACTCAAGAATTACAACTCGATACTTAGAACAAAATATGACTCTATGTGAATGCCTCCGGCGGTGTACCGGGATGTGAAGTGAATCAAGAGTGACATGTATGAAAAATTATGAATGGTGGCCATGCCACAAATACGATGTCAACTACATGATCATGCAAAGCAATATGACTATGATGAAGCGTGTCATAATAAATGGAACGGTGGAAAGTTGCATGGCAATATATCTCGGAGTGGCTATGGAAATGCCATAATAGGTAGGTATGGTGGCTATTTTGAGGAAGGTAAATGATGGGTTTATGGCACCGGCGAAATTTGCGCGGCACAAGAGAGGCTAGCAAAGGTGGAAGGGTGAGAGTGCGTATAATCCATGGACTCAACATTAGTCATAAAGAACTCACATACTTATTGCAAAAATCTACAAGTCATCAGAACCAAGCACTACGCGCATGCTCCTAGGGGGATAGATTGGTAGGAAAATACCATCGCTCGTCCCCGACCGCCACTCATAAGGAAGGCAATCAAAGAAACACCTCATGCTTCAAATTTGTCACACAACAGTTACCATACGTGCATGCTACGGGACTTGCAAACCTCAACACAAGTATTTCTCAATTTCACAATTACTCAACTAGCACTCTAATATCACCATCTTCATATCTCAAAACAATCATCAAGTATCAAACTTCTCATAGTATTCAATGCACTCTATATGAAAGGTTTTATTATACCCATCTTGAATGCCCATCATATTAGGAATAATTTTATAACCAAAGCAAATTACCATGCTGTTCTAAAAGACTCTCAAAATAATATAAGTGAAGCATGAGAGATCAATAATTTCTATAAAATAAAACCACCACCGTGCTCTAAAAAGATATAAGTGAAGCACTTGAGCAAAATTATCTAGCTCAAAAGATATAAGTGAAGCACATAGAGTATTCTAATAAATTCTGATTCATGTGTGTGTCTCCCAAAAGGTGTGTACAGCAAGGATGATTGTGGTAAACTAAAAGCAAAGACTCAAATCATACAAGACGCTCCAAGCAAAACACATATCATGTGGTGAATAAAAATATGGCCTCAAGTAAAGTTACCGATAGACGAAGACGAAAAGGGGATGCCTTCCGGGGCATCCCCAAGCTTAGGCTTTTGGTTGTCCTTGAATTTTACCTTGTGGTGCCTTGGGAATCCCCAAGCTTAGTCTCTTGCCACTCCTTATTCCAAAATCCATCAAATCTTGACCCAAAAACTTGAAAACTTCACAACACAAAACTTAACAGAAAATCTCATGAGCTCCGTTAGTATAAGAAAACAAACCACCACTTTAAGGTACTGTAATGAACTCATTCTTTATTTATATTGGTGTTAAACCTACTGTACTCCAACTTCTCTATGGTTCATACCCCCCTATACTACCCATAGATTCATTAAAATAAGCAAACAACACACGAAAAACAGAATCTGTCAAAACAGAACAGTCTGTAGAAATATGACTTAATAGAATACTTATGGAACTCCAAAAATTCTGACATAAATTGTTGGACGTGAGGAATTTGTCTATTAATCATCTGCAAAAGGAATCAACCTAAAAGCACTCTCTAGTAAAAAAATGGCAGCTAATCTCGTGAGCGCTAAAGTTTCTGTTTTTTACAGCAAGATCGCAAAGACTTCACCCAAGTCTTCCCAAAGGTTCTACTTGGCACAAACACTAATTAATACATAAAACCACATCTAAAAATAGGCTAGATGAATTATTTATTACTAAACAGGAACAAAAAGCGAGGAACAAAAATAAAATTGGGTTGCCTCCCAACAAGCGCTATCGTTTAACGCCCCTAGCTAGGTATTGATAATTTTAATGATGCTCACATGAAAGATAGTAATTGAAACACAAAAAGTGCATCATAAAACATGTGAAAATCACATCTAAGTCTTAACATAATTCCTATGCATAGGATTTTTATAGGAAAACAAATTAGCAAGACAAGCAAGATCTAGCATATGCAAGGAAGAAGAAAGAAACAATAGCAATCTCAACATAACGAGAGGAAATCCACAATTCATTGGATCTCGGCAAACACACCGCAAAAAGTATTACATCGAATAGATCTCCAAGAACATCGAGGAGAACTTTGTATTGAGAATCATAGAGATAGAAGAAGCCATCTAGCTAATAACTATGGACCCGAAGGTCTGTGGTAAACTACTCACACATCATCGGAGAGGCTATGTTGTTGATGTAGAAGCCCTCCATGATCGATTCCCCCTCCGGCAGATCACCGGAAAAGGCCCCAAGATGGGATCTCACGGGTACAGAAGGTTGCAGCGGTGGAAAAGTGGTTTCGTGGCTCCCCTTGATGTTTTTAGGGTATAAGAGTATATATAGGCGAAAGAAGTACGTCGGTGGAGCTCCTGGGGCCCACGAGGGTGGGCGCGCCCCTACCCCCTGGGCGCGCCCTCCTGCCTCGTGGCCGCCTCGCGGAGTTCCATACTTCAACTCCAAGTCTTCTGAATTGCTTTAGTTCCAAGAAAGATCATCGCAAAGGTTTCAGTCCGTTTGGTATTTCTTTTCCGCAAAACACTGAAATAGGCAAAAAAACAGAAACTGGCACTGGGCCTTTGGTTAATAGGTTAGTCCCAAAAATAATATAAAAGATCATATTAAAGCCCATTAAACATCCAAAACAGATAATATAATAACATGGAACAATCAAAAATTATAGATACGTTGGAGAGGTATCACTAAGTTACTGCTGCTATCAGTGTTACACTTGCTACACAATTACTACTATCACTGTTACCGTTACTGTTACTGCTGTCACTATTATCAAAACTATCAAACTACCGTGCTACTGATCACTTTGTTGCAGATAATTAATCTCCACGTGTGGTTGAATTGACAACTCAACTGCTAATACCTTCAAATATTCTTTGGCTCCCCTTGTGTCGAATCTATAAATTTGGGTTGAATACTCTACCCTCGAAAACTGCTGCGATCCCCTATACTTGTGGGTTATCAATGAGTAATATCTTTTGTGGTCATGCACCCTTGATGACTGGTCTATTTTTGTTGAATCTCGATTGTAGTGATACAAATATTCATAATATTGAAGCCAAAAGATGCAAGGTTAATAATGATAGTGCAACTTATTTGTGGCACTGCCGTTTAGATCATATTGGTGTAAAGCACATGAAGAAACTCCATGCTGATGGGCTTTTGGAATCACTTGATTATGATTCACTTGATGCTTGCGAACCATGCCTCATGGGCAAGATGACTAAGACTCTGTTCTCCGGAACAATGGATCAAGCAACTGACTTATTAGAAATAATACATACTGATGTATGCGGTCCGATGAGTGTTGAGGCTCGTGGCGGGTATCATTATTTTTTGACCTTCACAGATGATTTGAGCAGATATGGGTATATCTACTTAATGAAACATAAGTCTAATACATTTCAAAAGTTCAAAGAATTTCAGAGTAAAGTGGAAAATCATTGTAACAAGAAAATAAAGTTTCTACGATATGATCGTGGAGGTGAATATTTGAGTTATGAGTTTGGTGTTCATTTGAAAGAATGTGGAATAGTTTTGCAACTCACGCCACCTGGAACACCACAGCGTAATGGTGTGTTCGGACGCCGTAACCGTACTTTATTAGATATGGTGTGATCTATGATGTCTCTTACTGATTTACCGCTATCGTTTTGGGGTTATGCTTTAGAGACAGTTGCATTCACGTTAAATAGGACACCATCTAAATCCGTTGAGACGACACCATATGAACTGTGGTTTGGCAAAAAAACCTAAACTGTCGTTTCTTAAAGTTTGGGGTTGCGATGCTTATGTGAAAAAGCTTCAACCCGATAAGCTCGAACCCAACTCGGAGAAATGTGTCTTCATAGGATACCCAAAGGAGACTGTTGGGTACGCCTTCTATCACAGATCCAAAGGCAAGATATTCGTTGCTAAGAATGGATCCTTTCTAGAAAAGGAGTTTCTCTCGAAAGAAGTGAGTGGGAGGAAAGTAGAACTTGATGAGGTAACTATACCTTCTTCAGAATTGGAAAGTAGTTCATCACAGAAATAAATTCCAGTGATTCCTACACCAATTAGTGAGGAAGCTAATTATGATGATCATGAAACTTCAGATCAAGTTACTACCGAACCTCGTAGGTCAACCAGAGTACGGTCCGCACCAGAGTGGAACGGTAATGCTGTTCTGGAGGTCATGTTACTTGACCATGACGAACCTACGAACTATGAGGAAGTGATGATGAGCCCAGATTCCGCAAAATGGCTTGAGGCCATGAAATCTGAGATGGGATCCATGTATGAGAACAAAGTGTGGACTTTGGTTGACTTGCCCGATGATCGGCAAGCCATAGAGAATAAATGGATCTTCAAGAAGAAGATTGACGCTGACGGTAATGTTACTGTCTACAAAGCTTGACTTGTTGCGAAAGGTTTTTGACAAGTTCAAGGAGTTGACTACGATGAGACCTTCTCACCCGTAGAGATGCTTAAGTCTGTCTGAATCATGTTAGCAATTGCCGCATTCTATGATTATGAAATTTGGCAAATGGATGTCAAAACTGCATTCCTTAATGGATATCTTAAAGAATAGTTGTATATGATGCAACCAGAAGGTTTTATCGATCCTAAAGGTGCTAACAAAGTGTGCAAGATCCAGCAATCCATTTATGGAATGGTGCAAGCCTCTCATAGTTGTAATATACGCTTTGATAGTGTGATGAAAGCATATGGTTTTATACAGACTTTTGGAGAAGCCTGTATTTACAACAAAGTGAGTGGGAGCTCTATAGCATTTCTAATATTATATGTGGATGACATATTGTTGATTGGAAATAATACAGAATTTCTAGATAGCATAGAAGGATACTTGAATAAGAATTTTTCAATGAAGGACCTCGGTGAAGCTGCTTATATATTGGGCATCAAGATCTATAGAGATAGATCAAGACGCTTAATTGGACTTTCACAAAGCACATACCTTGATAAAGTTCTGACGAAGTTCAAAATGGATCAGTCAAAGAAAGGGTTCTTGCCTGTGTTACAAGGTGTGAAGTTGAGCCAGACTCAATGCCCGACTACTGCAGAAGATAGAGAGAAAATGAAAGTCATTCCCTATGCCTCAGCCATAGGTTCTATCATGTATGCAATGCTGTGTACCAGCCCTGATGTGTGCCTTGCTATAAGTTTATCAAGGAGGTACCAAAGTAATCGAGGAGTGGATCACTGGACAGCGGTCAAGAACATCCTGAAATACCTGAAAAGGACTAAGGATATGTTTCTCGTTTATGGAGGTGACAAAGAGCTTGTCGTAAATGGTTACATCGATGCAAGCTTTGACGCTGATCCAGATGACTCTAAGTCACAAACGGGATACGTATTTATATTGAATGATGGAGCTTTCAGTTGGTGCAGTTCCAAGCGGAGCGTCGTGGCGGGATCTACGTGTGAAGCGGAGTGCATAGCTCCTTCGGAAGCAGCAAATGAAGGAGTCTGGATGAAGGAGTTCATATCCGATCTAGGTGTAATACCTAGTGCATCGGGTCTAATGAATTTTTTTTGTGACAATACTGGAGCAATAGCCTTGGCGAAGGAATCCAGATTTCACAAGAGAACAAAACACATCAAGAGATGCTTCAATTCCATCCGCTATCAAGTCAAGGAGGGAGACATAGAGATTTGCAAAATACATACGGATCTGAATGTTGCAGACCCATTGAGTAAGCCTCTTCCACGAGCAAAACATGATCAGCACCAAGACTCCATGGGTGTTAGAATCATTACTATGTAATCTAGATTATTGACTCTAGTGCAAGTGGGAGACTGAAGGAAATATGCCCTAGAGGCAATAATGAAGTTGTTATTTATATTTCCTTATATCATGATAAATGTTTATTATTCATGCTAGAATTGTATTAACCGGAAACTTAGTACATGTGTGAATACATAGACAAACAGAGTGTCCCTAGTATGCCTTTACTTGACTAGCTTGTTAATCAAGGATGGTTAAGTTTCCTGGCCATAGACATGTGTTGTCATTTGATGAACGGGATCACATCACTAGAGAATGATGTGATGGACAAGACCCATCTGTTAGCTTAGCATAATGATCGTTTAGTTTTATTGCTATTGCTTTCTTCATGACTTATACATATTCCTTGACTATGAGACTATGCAACTCCCGAATACCAGAGGAACACTTTGTGTGCTATAAAACGTCACAACATAACTGGGTGATTATAAAGATGCTCTACAGGTGTCTCCAAAGGTGTTTGTTGAGTTGGCATAGATCGAGATTAGGATTTGTCACTTCGTGTATCGGAGAGGTATCTCTGGGCCCTCTCGGTCATGCACATCACTATAAGTCTTGCAAGCAATGTGACTAATGAGTTAGTTACGGGATGATGCATTACGGAACGAGTAAAGAGGCTTGCCGGTAACGAGATTGAACTAGGTATGAGGATACCGACGATCGAATCTCGGGCAAGTAACATACCGATGACAAAGGGAATAACGTATGTTGTTATGCGGTATGACCGATAAAGATCTTCGTAGAATATGTAGGAGCCAATATGAGCATCCAGGTTCCGCTATTGGTTATTGACCGGAGATGTGTCTCGGTCATGTCTACATAGTTCTCGAACCCGTCGGGTCCGCATGCTTAACGTTTGATGACGATTTGTATTATGAGTTATGTGATTTGATGACCGAAGTTTGTTCTGAGTCCCGGATGAGATCATGGACATGACGAGGAGTCTCGAAATGGTCGAGAGGTAAAGATTGATATATTGGAAGGTTTTGTACGGACATCGGAATGGTTCCGATAAGGTTCTGCGATTTATCGGGGTACTGGGAGGTTATCGGAACCCCCCGGGAAAGTTATTGGGCCTAATGGGCCATAGTGGAGGAGAGGAGACAGGCCACAGGAGGTGGGGTGCGCCCTCCTTGCCCCAATCCGAATTGGACAAGGGGAGGGGGCGCGGGCCCCCTCTTTCCTTCTCCCTCTCCCTCCTTTCCCCTTTCCCCCTCTCCGTGAAAGGAAAGGGGGGCCGAATCCTACTAGGTTTGGAGTCCTAGTAGGGCCCCCCCTTGGCGCGCCTCCCCCTTGGCCGGCCTCCTCCTCCCCTCCTTTATATACGTGGGCTGGAGGGCACCCCAAAGCACAACAGACAATCTCTTAGCCGTGTGCGGTGCCCCCGTTCCACAGTTTAACACCTCGGTCATATCGTCGTAGTGCTTAGGAGAAGCCCTGCGCCGGTAACTTCATCATCACCGTTGCCACGCCGTCGTGCTGACGGAACTCTCCCTCGACCCTCTACTGGATCAAGAGCTCGAGGGACGCCATCGTGCTGAACGTGTGCTGAACACGGAGGTGTCGTACGTTCGGTACTTGGATCGGTTGGATCGTGAAGACGTTCGACTACATCAACCGCGTTACTAAACGCTTCGGCTCTCGGTCTACGAGGGTACGTGGACACACTCTCCCGTCTTGTTGCTATGCTTCTCCTAGGTAGATCTTGCATGATCGTAGGAAATTTTTTGAATTACTACGTTCCCCAACACATATTCCAAAATTCGTGAATTTTTTTTTTCAAATTTGACGAAAAAAATCAAACTCGGTGAATTTTCCCCCAAATTAATGAACTCTTTTCAATTTTTTGATTTTTTTTTAAATTGATGAACTTTTTTCAGTTTTGTGAAGTGAACTTTTTTCTAATTTCACGAAGCTTTCCTTCAATTTGGAAACTTCTTCTAATTCAGAAACTTGTAGCTTGTGAATGTTTCCAAATTCGTGAACATTTTTCAAATTCGTAAACTTTCCTCAAATTCGTCAACTTTTCTCAATTTCGTGAACTTTTTCCATTTCAGTGAACTTTTTAAAAATTCTTGGTTGTTTTCACCATTTTTAAGAATTATTTTTCAAATTTGTTCTTTCTTTTTCAAATAATTTATACTAGATACATAATCTGTGTTAATGTTGTCCTATGAAAATAGTCAAATAGCAGTGTTTCATGATTGTAGACAACTAAGTGAGTTCGACCGAGTGATTTTTGGCTAAGAGCATCTCCAACAGGCACACAAAAATTGCTCCGCGCACTAAAATTCAGGTTTTTTGAGCGCCGAACAGCTCCAGCAGAAGCTGTAAAATAGCGCACGCACTAAAAAACATTGGGCACGCGCTAAGAGCATCTTCAACAGGCGCACAAAAATTGCTCCACGCGCTAAAATTCAGATTTTTTGGGCGCCGATTAGCTCCAGCAGAAACTGTAAAATAGTGCACGTGCAAAAAAAGATTGGGCACGCGCTAAAAAAACGCTATCAAAAGCTGCAAATTTGGGGTGCCGGATTGTGCGCGCTTCACAATTTGCACTGCGTGTTTTTGGGCATCTGCTAAACCAATGTTGGGTCCGTCGCACTAAAAGTGCTACAGTGGTGAACTAAAACTATTTTAGCGCGCGAAACTTTTATGCGACTGTTGGAGATGCTCTAAAAAACACTATCAAAAGCTGCAAATTTGGGGCGCCGGATTGCGCACGCTTTACAATTTGCACTGCGTGTTTTTTTGGGCGCCTGTTTTTTGGCATCTGCTAAACCAATATTCGGTCCGTCGCACTAAAAATGCTACAGTGGTTAACTAAAACTATTTTAACGCGCGAAACTTTTATGCGACTGTTGGAGATGCTCTAATGTTGTCATAGTTCCTGTGTCAACTTCGAGTGTCGCTTCTTCCACTAATATCTGGAGTAACAACCTATTACTTTTTTTTGCCTTTGCATTTGTTGTTCGATAGCAGGTTGTTGGGCCGGCCCACGACAAGTCCTTGAGAGCGCCGATTAGGAGCTCCCAGCGAGTGAGCACCGTTGCGCCTAAGCGTGACTACATGAAATTCTTTCCGTGTTTGAACAATGAAATTATCTCTCGATCTCAAAATGCAGAGAGACCAATGACTTTGGTAGCACGATTGCTTAGCAGTTTATTTTGAAGTGACGAGTCAACAAGATTCTCGGCCCTATTCATCTCCCGCGAAGCATTTCCTTACATGACTACAATATTTCAACCATACTCCCTCGGTTCCTAAATATTTGTCTTTCTAGACATTTCAAATGACTATCACATACGGATGTATGTAGACATATTTTAGAGTATAGATTCACTCATTTTACTCCGTATGTAGTCACTTGTTGAAATGCTTAGAAAGACAAGTATTTAGGAACGGAGGGAGTAGATTATAGCATATTTATAATAGAGTAGATGTCTCATGCTGCACGCATACACTCCCTCAATGAATATTAGAAAACAATATACATTTGTAACTCATTTAGTTGTAACCATTGTAGCAGGGTGACCAAGAAGACAAAATGAGAAGGAAAGAATAGTGATAGCTCTAAAGTTTGTATTTATTTTTGAGGCCACGATGTGACATATTCTTTGAAAATTCTGAAAATATTTGTAACCGAATTACATCCATAGGCTGTTTGATATTTTCGTATTTTGGAAAGGTGATTTTGAACTACAGATGTTGTAATAAGGGAGCAATACCTAAACAGCGCCCGTGGGCCCCATTACAGACCTAAAGGAATAGGGTGCACACCCCCTTGTACACTAGGTCTAGTAACGGCCGGCCCATTTTGCCATTTCTGTTTGTTTGTTTTTTATGCATTTTCACTTGGGTTTTCTAGATTTTATTCATGTTTCTTTTTTTCTTTTCTCAAATGCGCTAATTTTCTAAATAAATGATTTTTTAATATGATGAACCTTTCTTTAAAGTTGATGAAAGTTTTTAAAATCAATGACTTTTTAAAAAATCAATTAACTTTTTTCAAATTCAATAAACTTTTTAAATTGATAAACGTTTTATAAAATTCGATGAACTTTTTTCCATTTTCTGTGAACCTTTTTTAAAATTCGTGAACTTTTTTCAAAATTTGTGAACACTTTTGGAGACACATTTGTTAATATTTTCCTTTTTTGTTTTTAATTTGTTTCCATATTTTTCGAAAAGTAAATGGTTGACTAGTCAACTAGTCAACCTCAAGCGACCCCCCCGGGGGGGGGGGGGGACCAAGTCAAGCGATCAAGTGCTCGCCCTTTTAATGGGCGCGTGAGCAGCCGTTCCTCCGAGTGGCACGCCACTTAGGAACCCCCTCACTTCATTGTCCTAAGTCTAGCTTAGGACTGATCTACCCCTAGCAGGCCTTATGGAAGCCTGATATGTAAACACGAAGCCTAAGCCCACATCAGAACTCATAACCAATGCATTTTATGTAGTTCAATCTTTTTTGGATACTAAATGCATTATTACGCCTATTCTTAATGAATTTATTATTCGTAGCAGGCTTCAAAAAAGTTTGGAACCCCAATATCCAATGAAGTTCGAGGTTGGCATGCTAGGTTGCCTCTATCTAGTTTTAGGTGGATTCTTATCTAGCAGCTGGCACTCATTGTGTCAAAGTGTCGTGTATACCCTTTCATAAGCAACCTGGCTTGATGAGCCCGGTCTGAATGCCCGAAATCCGGCTTGGGCTTGGGCCTAAAGTTCGGCCCAAAAGCCCAAACAAAGCCCAAATTGTGTTAAATATTTTAGTTGACAAATAGGTATAATACTAAATGATAATTTTGAATGAAAAGGTGCATTGTTCACACGTTCATGCCTGAGCTTGGGGTTTTCACTTTTAGGCTTTGTCAAGACCGCCCCTAAACCCGGCCCTTCCTCGGTCATGATCAAGTTCAGTGTCGTGCAATCGCATAGGGGGCAATGTCATGGGCCAGACCGCGTAGGATATTTAGGTGAGTGATTTTTTCTTGTTCTCGAGCTGTTTTAAATCGGGTTCCTTGGTTTTGTTCAGATGATTTTTCTTTCTTGTTTACTTTTCTATTTTCTTTTTCTTTTGGTTTTCCTTTCTTTTAGAAATGTTTATGATTTTTATTAGTTTTTCCAAAATTTTAAAAATATTCACAAGGTTCAACAAAAATGTTCATGGATTGGATTGTGTTAACTTTTAATGATATATTTTTGTCGGATTGTTATTTTATACTCCTTCCGTTCCTAAATATAAGTCTTTTAAAACATTTCAAATGGACTACTATATACAGATGTATGTAGACATATTTTAGAGTATAGATTCACTCATTTTGCTCCGTATGTGTACATTTGTTGGAATCTCTAAAAAAGACTTATATTTGGGAACGGAGGGAGTGTGTTATATCTATATTGAATTGCTATGTTCATATGTTAATCTACGTAGGTTACGTAGTTTGTATTGATTTGAGATAAGGCATATGAGGGTGTGGTTGTGGGGAGAGAAATGCGATCTACCTGTTCACCTTCGGCGTAGCGCCCCAAACATGTCCGCAAGCGTATATGGACCCCAATTAGATGTCCACCGTTTTAGATGCTCTAAATAAAGCATCTTCGTCAATTGAAATCACACCCTCGGGGAGCGCATCAACTTTAGAATGATCCATCACTAGGCTACAACATCTACAACAGCGCGTCGCAAACCGGCCACAAAAGTCCGGGTGGCCCGTTCGGTCATTGACCGGTCACGAAAATGTGATTCAATCGGGCGCCTCAAACGAGCCTCAACTGCCTGGGCCGACGGGCATCCCTCATATCCAGCTCAAATATGGGGCGGTCTGGACACGCCCAGGCGCGTCAGCCACGTCAGCTCGGCCTACCCCGACCCCACAAATATCCCCATCCGGAAAACCCTAGACACCGGTCATTTCGAACTCCACTTCACTCCTCTCTCTGTCCACTCCACTTCCGATCCACTCCCCTTCGATCCGATGGCCGGCGACTGAAGCTGCAGTGGCTTCGGTGAAGAATCCGGCGGCTCAAACATCGACGTGGAGGAGGTGGCCCTCCGCGTCGCCTTGAGAAGGTCGCTGCTCGAGCAAGGCGGCCCTGACAACGGCGAATTTTCTTCCTCAGCACCTGTCGCCCGTCGACACAACACCTACGACTTCAAACGTCCGATCCGCTCCACCAGGTACGTCGCCCACCTTCACCACCCTCTGGTCCAGAAGTGGTACCCGACTACCGCTGGGTCCTCGTGCCCGTGCCGGGGCCGGCGTGCACGAGGATGCCTGAGCCCGAGGCACGTGCAGCTCAGCGCGACGACGAGGGAGAGGGGGAAGGCGATTTCCGTGTGCCGGTCGATCCTGAGGCCGCGCTCTTTGCGTCAGCCCTCCGCCGCTCTCTCACGACGGCGAAGACGGATGCGCGGTGGAGGCGCCGCAAGAATGCCAAGGCGCTCCAACTCACCATCGAGTTATTAGAGCGCGAGACAAACAAGAAGGCGACGGCGAAGGCGAAGGCGGCCCGCCATGCGAAGGAGCACCGCCTGCTCCGCAGGCTGTCGGGCATGGGGTGCAACTCCAACGACAACCCACCTCCGCACGCCGACGCCTACACGGAGGAGGGGCACAGCCGCGTCGACGACTGGAAGGGGAAGGGGCTGGGCAGGAAATGGTAATTTCCTCCGCCCTTCCCCGTTCTGTTTATATTTTAACTATGTTTTAAGTTGTTTGTAGTATGATTTGCCGATGAACTCTGATGAACTATGCTTCTTTTGTCCGGCGATGCAATGTTTGAACGTAGCGTTGCATGAGTTGTATGATTTTGAGGATTCGAATATGAGGAACGCGGGTGTGGGAACCAACAAATGAGGCGTGCCCGGTAGTGCTCGCGGACACGCGTCCGCGGTAGTTTGAGTGTCTGAATTTACTATCTCCACCTGTAGATGCTCTTACTTCAAATTCAGGCAACAGAGTAGGAGGAGCATCAAACCGCAAAATTGGAATCAGAAAGGCACTTACATTGGTAAACAGTAATATTGTAGATTTATAGGACATCAGTACGACCACAACAGAGACAAAAGTGGTAAGCAATCCAATCCAAACAATTTTAAAAAAAGGACATCAGTGCGTCGCTTCCACGACCGTACGCACACCATTTACGCGGCGCGCACGCAGTTCTGCAATGAGCCCGTCTCTCTCGCGCGCGCTATGGCCGAAAAAGTCGTCTCGAACTCTTTCCCCTCGCGGAAGAAAAGGACTCAAAGACGATGGAGCAGTTCACACTTGCCACCATCCTCAAAAAAAAAAAAGGTTCACACTTGCCACGCTGTCACGCGTGAGCTCCAATCACGTCTGGCTCAGCCGCGTCGCGCGGTGCGGTCAAGTCAAGTCACTTCTATAGCTGGTATTTCAATTATTCCAAAAAAAAGGTCACTCCTATAGCTAGCCATAGTAACTCGCATCTGGCCGACGGAAGCAACCAGCCGTTGAATCCGCGTCCACCACGTCCTACGTCGTCCCCCCCACCCCTAGCTAGCCCTAGAGTGCACAATCTTTTCGTACGACGCGCACGCGACACCGACACACACTTCCCAGGCCAGAGAAACCTCACGAGCTCACGCTGCTCTCACGGGCCAACGAGAGGAGGAAGGAAAAGGCAGCGGGCGGGCAGGGGCAGCGCAGGAGGGGCCTCTCGCACGAGAAAAAGAAAGAAACAAACGCAAGGCAACGGGGTCGGGTCGGGGCGCAGCTGCGCGTAGTACCACGGGCATTGAAGTGAAGCGCGCCAGCTTTTGCCCGAGGGGGGAGAGCAGCGCGCGCCTCACCTGGCGTGCGGTTTTGTCTTTGCCGGGGGGGGGGGGGCGAAATGACGGGGCCGCCCCGCGGGGACGCGGGGTGGGGCGGGGGCGCGCCGGTAATTTCACGCCGGCGGCGGGGGTGGGGGCGGGGGAGGGGAGGCGCCTTGCCTGACACCCCGCGGCAGAAGGCCTGGCTGCTGCCGCTGCGGTGGTCTGACAGCTCCCACTCGTCGCTTGCCGCTGTAGCCTACTGCGATGACTGGGTTGAAGGTGGAGCGGATGCCCAGTTTCATTGACCGTTCGGCGTTTCGCTGCTCCCTTCACTCGCGCCACCTGCTCCCCGTCCATCATGTACGCTTCGCGTTGCCGTGCTGGTTTCCCGGAAACTTCGCCGCAACGAAGCCGCGGCCTCCTGCCAGTGCTAGCGCAACATGATCACGATCATTTCAAATAGCTGGTTGAATTTCCTATTCACCTTTGTACATGATTTTTTTTAAAATCAGAACTTAGTACTGCGAAAAGCTAGAATATAGCCTTTTTTTGCGGGGTAGAATATAGCCTTCACCTTCTCTTTTTTCCACACAAGGCCAAAGTGGCCATTGAAGATTCATGTGTTTTGAGATCTTGAAATGTTTGATTTAGTACGTGACATTCATGTTTTTGCCTATTCTTATAATACTCTTTTCGTTTTTTTTCAGTCCGCCTATAAATTTGTTTGGAATCAAACTTCGTAATGTTTGAACAGCTTTATTATAGTAAAAAATAGAATTCAAATTATGAAATAAATATAATCAGATACATCACGAAATTAATTTTCCTACAATATAACTTTAGTATTGTAATGTAGATGTTAATAGTTTTAAATATAAATTTGGTCAAACTTTGTATAGTTTAACTTCAAACAAATATAGGTGCAATATACCTTAAATTTTCCTTGAGATCCCCCACAAAAAAAGAATCCTCGAGATGTGGCTCGAGATATTGAAGGAAATTAGTAAATGTGTCAATCTCTCATGGTTGTTATCTGTGTAACTTTGCAGAGCTGCAGGGACGAAAATGCCAAATGAAAGCCGTGCTCCATGTAGACCGGATATAAAATCTTCATATTCAAACTTTAAGTTTCATTTTTTTAAAGTACACATATACCTATATACATAATGGGTGTGTAAATTTTCAAGCCGAAATACGTTAAAATGAGAGCTACACAAGAAACACGAATATGTGGCTTTATAGCACACATGATATTCATCCTCAAAGTCAATGATTATGTTTTTTTCCGTATAGCTCACAATTCAAGGTACTTCACCATGAAATTTCACATACACATTACATCCTTATATACATGTATATTTATTTAAAAAAAATTGAAACTGAAAAGTTAAAAATTTGACTCTCTCAAAATCAAGGCTTCCATGGAGCTCGACCTCCAAAATGCCCTACTCCGTGATAATTTTGAAATAAAAGGATGTAAAAAACAAAACAGTTACTCCAACATTTTTTGCATCCTATTTTTATGGTACAATGATTAGAAAAAGTGCCCCTTAGGTGCAATATACACACTATTTGGTATGAACATTTAAAAAGTCATGATATATTACAAAACAAATAGACAAAGCAGGTACATTATCGGACGGAAATATGGTGCTGTCGGGTACCAGCGCACCCAATATACGCCAAATAATTTAGTAATCCAAAAAAGTTCTAAAATTTCGAAATCTTTTATGAAGCCAAACGTGACCTGGTATTGTACTCGTATAAAAAGCTCGGACAAAAAATGATTCCTATTGACTTAAGGAAAAAAACATATTATTGTGCAATATCACTTTTTTATACGAGAAAATTTGTGATCTATTCATCTTCAATCATGGCAGTACAACGAATACTAGAAATAATAAAAATTACATCCAGATCCGTAGACCACCTAACGACGACTACAAGCACTGAAGCGAGCCGAAGGTGCGCTGCCGTCATCGCCCCTCCATCGCCGGAGTCGGGCACAACTTGTTGTAGTAGACAGTCGGAAAGTCATCGTGCTAAGGCCCCGTAGGACCAGCGCACCAGAATAGCAACCGCCACAGATGAAGAACGTAGATTAGAAGGATCCAACTAGAAGACACGAATGTAGACGAACAACGACGAAATCCGAGCAAATCCACGAAAGATAGATCCGCCGGAGACACACCTCCACACGCCCACCAACGGTGCTAGACGCACCGCCGGAACGGGATCTAGGTAGGGAGGCCTTTATTCCATTTTCAGGGAGTCGCCACCGCCTCGTCTTCCTGACCAGGACACAAACCCTAGCAAAACTGAAATAAACGACTAAGAACGGGGCCCTCCCGCCGGCCCTTGCCGAGATCCACCGTGCCCCATGGCCCTAGGGCCATTGGAGAGGAGCGAATCTGCGGCGGCGTGCAATATCACTTAATTGAAATCATATTGTTTAGATACTATTCACAATATAATTTAATCGTCTTTTTCTCAATGTACAATTTAAGATCGGGTTTCGAGTTGGGTAGCTCAATACATGCATAGTGTGCTTATGTTGGAAAGCATAATTCGCACACCCAGGTACGTTCACATACTATATGTTACGACGCACTCGAATTTCGAATTCTAAAAGAAACACATCAATATAAAAGAGTTCCCCTTTGCAAAGGAATTTATCATCCCAGGATACAAAGCTTTTTTACGTACAAAGCAGCCAAGAGGAGTATTTCATCCGTCCGCGTTTATTAGTGTCTCTTGTATCTTGAGTTAAATTTTTAACCATAAATTTAACTCAAAATATATAATTTATATTCAGCAAAATAGTAATAATATAAACACTCTTATATTTTTTTTACAGAGGGAGTACTATTGAAAACTTCTTTTGAGTACGAGTCCATCGATGTATTTTATTTTGGTATAACACATATATTTTGCTAGTAAAATCTATAATTAAAGTTGAAGAAGTACAAGCTAGTCGTTTTTTTTCTTCTGCTGATAGTACTAAACTAGTCGTTGTCAATTGACTTCGAAGAGCTGTCTACTCTAAAACTTCTAAAGGTCGCATATACTAAAGCATTTGACTTGGAAGAAAAACCACGGGGCAAGAACTGTACCCCCAAGAATCGGATGGCAGCGACGTAAAATTGGTCGCATGAAGGAGCAAATCCGGCAGGGAAGCTGTACGGAGCACAGTTATGCTTGTGCCTCTGGCTCGTCAACCCATGCAAACCACAATGTAGCTGACCCCTGGTCACGTGTACTGCAGTGCGCTTGACTTTCGGGTCCGGCTTTTATCGTTTTAAGACCAACTCCAACACATGAACCCTAAATGGTCCGTCCTCGTCCGTATGTGAGTAAATGGATAAAAAACATAGTCCAATGTGCAAGAAAAATAGATAAATGTTCGTTTTCGGTCGCTTTCGATTCATTTCCGGGCTAAATTTAGGTCGCGTTTGCGTCAAAATGGACAGCACGCGGATGGGCGGGACGCGCGCTCTTGTTCTCCTCTGGCCCGCCCATCAGGGACACACGCACCCCATTTTCCCTTCCTTTGACCCAAAACCCTCCGGCGGTCCCCTCCCCTCCCCTCCATCCTCCATGGCAGCGCCCCGAAGAATCCCGGCGACTAGGCCGCTACTGCACGACCCACGGCGAAGAAGAAGGGTCCCAAGAAGTCATGGCCGGAGCTCATGCCGGGGGAGCTCGCCAAGCTCGACCATGAATCGGACAAGAGGGCCCGGCGTACTATTGTGACGGAGAAGAAAGCTGCAGCTGACTACGCCGCCGAGGCGGCCGTGCAACACAAGGTCATTGCTATGTCTCCAACATATCTATAATTTCTGATTGTTTCTTGTTGTTATATTTTTTTTGATGTTTTACAATCATTTTATAGCAACTTTATATCATTTTTTTGGACTAACCTGTTAACATAGTGCCTAGTGCCAGTTGCGGTTTTTGCTTGTTTTTTACTTTGCAGAATATCAGTACCAAACGGAGTCCAAACGCAGCGAAATTTTTTGAAGATTTTTTTGGACCAGAAGACAACTTGGGAGACAAGGAAGCACCAGAGGGGAGGCCCGTGGGGCGCACAAGACACTAGGGCGCGCCAGAGGCCCCTGGCGCGCCCTGATGGGTTGTGGGGCCAACGTGGGTCTCCTCCACCACCTCTCAGCTCTATAACTACCCAAATATTCCAGAAACCCTAGGGGAGTCGACGAAACACAATTCCAGCCGCCGCAAGTTACAGAACCACGAGATCCAATCTAGAGCCATATTCCGGCACTCTGTCAGAGGGGAACACGATCACATAGGGGTTCATCATCCTCATTGGTGCTCCTCCAATGATGCGCGAGTAGTTCACAATAAACCTACGGGTCCGTAGGCAGTATCTAGATGGCTTCTTCTCTCTTTTTGATTCTCAATACAATGTTCTCCTCGTTGTTTTTGGAGATCTATTTGATGTAATGACTTTTTGCAGCGTGTTTGTTGGGATCCGATGAAGTTCGAGTTAATGATCAGATCTATGTCCATGAATATTATTTGAGTCTTCTTTGATCTCTTATATGCATGATTATTTATAGCCTTATATTTCTTCTTTGAAACTTTGGTTTGGTTTGGCCAACTAGATTGATTTTTCTTGCATTGGGAAGAGGTGCTTTGTGATGGATTCGATCTTGCGGTGTCCTCACCCAGTGACAGAAGGGGTAGCGAGGCACGTATTGATAGTTGCTATTAAGGATAAAAAGATGGGGTCTATTCCTACATGAATAGATCTTTTCTACATCATGTCATCGTTCTTATTGCATTACTCCGTTTCTCCATGAACTCAACACTAGATGCATGCAGGAGTCGGTCTACTAATCTTGGACGTGACACTGGTACAGTGAGGTGCTATACAAACGGTTTTAACCCTTTCCGCGATAGCATTTTGAGCCGTCACCTAGTGAGTGTGTGCGATAGGGGGTCCTTCCCACATGACCCAGAAACCGTCGGGGATAGGCCCTCCGGTCACACATGCTCAACAAAATGAGGTCGTGTGAGACGGGCGAGCGATCAAATACGATTATACGTACAGTTGTGCTAAAAAATACAATTATACAGGCCAAATCGTTTCTGGTCGTAAGTACATTCCACACAGTCAGTCCTGGCTAAACGTTTTCGTTCGTATGTACATTCCACACAGTCAATCAAAGAATGCGTTTCCGTTAGTATGTACATCCACACAGTTAATGCAAGAAGTATGTTTCTATTAGTATATTCATCCCACATAGTCACTCCAAGGAAAACATTTCCGTTCGCAGGTACACCACACACAATTTTCCCTATTAAATCATTTTTGATAGCATTGCCATTGCAGACGATATTAACAATTTTATCGTTTGCGTTATTGAATGCATCACACACGGTGCGTAGAAGAAACGGTGTGGCATAGGCTGCCCATCACACACACTTTTTATGTGCTAAACGTTTGCGCAAGGTGGCCTAACATAAACAGTTTTTAAGAGGAAGTCATGTGTGATTGTTCATTGACCCAACACGGTTTATTCCTAGAAACTGTGTGCGTTGCCTGAGGTCATCGCCCACGGTGTTTTCTCAATAAGCGTTTGCAATAGGAAAATCCAATTAGCAGGCTAATTGTCCTATCAACAATAATCCATTTATTAATCAAATTATATTTCATATTAAGCACACAATATATTTCATTTTCGTACGAAGGAAGCAGGATTTCATAATTGAAATACATCAGAGTACAACATCATATAGCTTCAGCACTCAGCTACCCCCATTGCACAACTGCACCAGCACCAAGTTTCACATGCAACATCTATAACCTTTCGAAATTAGCATCATAGACGGTACATAGACAGATGAATATCATCTAGGAACTGCTGAAGCGGAAGGCGAATATTGAGCCTTCATTGATGTTGAAGGTCTTTGCAACTTTAGGTCAGTGCCTGTGGATGATTGACCATCCATCCTTCGTCCTCTTCAGGAACACTTTAATATTGAACCGTGGGTGTTGTATTAATACCTTCCTCACCTCTTGACCATATGGGTGGTTTGAGAGGTAATCATCAGCGAACTGCTTTGGAAAGGCCTGAAAACAAGGATGTTCATAAATATCTTCTCTAGATTGGAAATGGGGCAAAGGAATAAAAAAACAAAGGTATAATAGTTAGTACCATCCTGTAGTGAACTGATGTCTTCTTCATTGTGCAGACAAAGATCTTGTTGTTTTTTATCGCTAATTTCTTTATCCTAACAATCTTTCTGAGTTTCTTGACTTGACTGATATTCATGGACAACTCATTTCCCCATATGCAAAAAGAGTCGAACAGTGGGTCAAAACTCAGACAGCAGGACCTACATCTGCAAGACCAAATTGTTAAAAACCTAAATATTAGAATGGTTCCTGTAATTGCACAATAATGTGCTATTAGACAAAGGACCATACATGTGCAAATCTCGATTGTAAACCTCAGTGCTTCCCATTGTTTACCTGCAACACATATAAGGTAGTTAGTGATTACGTTAAGTAAGGGTTCGCATGCTATCAGTAAAATATGTTGATGAAAAATAAGCACATTGCAGATTCATCAGATTAATTCGAGCCACATGGAAAACCTATTTATCCAAACCAAGCATGATTAAGAACTAGGAAATATAGCATTTGTATATGTTTCTCATGTATTAAGTGCAGCCAAATTTGTTTTTTTCCTCACATGAACAACAATACAAAATTCTACCCACGACAATTGGACATCGCATTGCAGAATTGAACCAAGCAGTTAACTAAACACCACAACAAATAAACGAAACATTAACTAAGCACCACATTGCACAATATAACATACTCCTAATAGAAGATCAGACAGTTAACCAAACCAAGCATGCTTAACAACTTGGAAATATAGCAATTGTATTTGTTTCTCATGTATTTAGTACAACCAAATTCGATTTATTTCTCAGAGGGTATACAATAACAAAATGCACTCACAACAATTGAACACCGCATTTCAGAATTGGACCAAACAGTTAACTAAACACCACAACAAATGAACCAAACGTTAACTGAGCACCACATTGCACAATATATAACATACTAGAAGATCAGACAGTAAACCAAACCAAGCATGCCTGACAACTTGGAAATATAGCAATTGTATTAGTTTCTCATGTATTTTGTAAAGATAAATTCGATTTATTTCTCACATGAAAGAAAATACAAAATTGCACCCTAAAGAATTGAACGTCACATTAGCAGAATTGAACCAAACAGTTAATTGAACATGACAACTAATTAACCAAACAGTTAATAAGTGAGCACCACATTGCACGACATATAGAACATATACACTAGAGCAACAGATTGCATGGTAAAAATAGATAGGATAATTCACTAGAATTTGTTAAGGAAAGGCAGGAGCAGCACATGCAACGGGTAAACCAAGAATCCTTAACCTGCGTAGCTTGCAAACTGAACATAGGTCCTTATAGTGAGCTAATAAGACACGCTACTCCTCATCGTCGGAGATATCGATGATGATTGGCTCCTTGGACATGGAAGAGGGCGAGGCCTCCACATCGTGGGTGTCCTCGTCGTAGTGGTGAGTTGCCTGAGCCACTCCGGGCACCAACCTGCTAGCTCTCGAGTTGAGATAAGGACGAGCACGCTGAGAAAACACCTCGTAGTCTTCGTCAAAGGCACTGACGGTGGCCTCGAGAAAACGCCATGAACTGACGTTTAAAGCAGCCAACTGCGTCGCGGCATTGGCGTGTGAGGCGTCGACGGTGGCCTCGACGGCGAGGTGCTCCTCCAAGATCTGGGGGTCGGCACGAATGGCAGCCATAGCGACCTCATCCGCGCGTGTGGCTGAGATTTGCTTCTTCGCTGCCAAATGCTCCTTGAGCTCCTCGCTATACTGCGTGCTCCATGGCTTAGGGCAGCGCTTATTTAGGGGAGGGTCGGTGATTTGGGTGGAAGGTGTCGCGCCGGCGGTCAAGGCATGTGGGATGTGGAAGGACGAGGAGGATGGGGGTCGGGTGTGGATTACCTGCTTGGATCGATGAGGCCGAACAGCGTGAAGGAGGGCGTCGGCGAGTAGGCGGCACTGCAAGCAAGGAGTGAAGGTTTCAACTTGGAAAGGAAGGCGAAAATACGGGAAATGTGGCTTTTCGTAAGGGGGAGGGGACGGGGAGGTAGATATTTCCGCAGAAGCAAAAAATTTTGAATGCAGCGAAAAAACGGCACGCAAAGTGTCATCAGACATGGTCCCTTATTCAGCACTGTGTACGATATGTGAATATCACAAACGATTCATATAGCTTACCCCGTGTGATCAGTTTGAACGTGCAAATTTTGGTCCGAATTTCCCTGGTTACAGTGGTCATTGATACGTCTCCAATGTATCTATAATTTTTTATTGTTCCATGCTGTTATATTATCATTCTTGAATGTTTTACAATTATTTTATAGCAACTTTGTATCATTTTTTTGGGACTAACCTATTGACATAGTGCCCAGTGCCAGTTGTTGTTTTTTGCTTGTTTTTTACATCGCAGAAAATAAATACCAAACGTAGTCCAAATGTAGCAAAACTTTTTGGAGAATTTTTCTGGACCAGAAGACACCAGATGGGCCAAAGAAGTACCAGAGGAGGGCTCTGAGGGAGCACAACCCACCAGGGCGCGCCTAGGGGCTCAGGTGGGTTGTGCCGACCTCGGTGGCCTCCTGCACCGCCTCTTCGCCCTATAAATACCCAAATATTCTAGAAACCCTAGGGGAGTCGACGAAACAGAATTCCAGCCGCCGCAAGTTCCAGAACCATGAGATCCAATCTAGACACCATCACGGAGGGGTTCATCATCCTCATTGGTGCCTCCCCGATGCTGCGTGAGTAGTTCATCATAGATCTACGGGTCCGTTGGTAGTAGCTAGATGGCTTCCTCTATCTCTCTCTCTCTCTGTTGATTCTCAATACAATGGTCTCTTGGAGATCTATTTGATGTAACTCTTTTTGCGGTGTGTTTGTTGGGACCCGATGAACTTTGAGTTTATGATCAGTTCTATATCCATGAATATTATTCGAGTCTTCTTTCGATCTCTTATATACATGATTATTTATAGCCTCGTATTTCTTCTTCGAATCTTTGGTTTAGTTAGGCCAACTACATCGATTGGGAAGAGGTGCTTTGTGATGGGTTCGATCGTGCGGTGCTCTTTCCCAGTGACAGAAGGGGCAGCAAGACACGCATGTATCGTTGCTATTAAGGATAACAACATGGGTGCTATTCCTACATGAATAGATCTCGTCTACATCATGTCATCGTTCTTATTGCATTACTTCATTTCTCCATGAACTTAATACACTAGATGCATGCTGGATATCAGTCGATGTGTGGAGTAATAGTAGTAGATGCAGGCAGGAGCAGGTCTACTAATCTTGGACGTGATGCCTATATATTGATCATTTCCTTGGATATCGTCATAACTATTCGATTTCCTATCAATTGTCCAACAGTAATTTGTTTACCCACCGTGTGCTATTTCTTGAGAGAAGCCACTAGTGAAATCTACGGCCCCCGGGTCTATTCTTTATCATATTTGCTTTGAGATCTATTTTTATTTGCTTTTATTTTCAAATCTATTATTCCAAAAACCCAAAAAATCTTTGCTGCACTTTTTATTCGCATCTTTTATTTTGCGTTTTATCGAGATCTATTTATCCAATCTATCACAATTTTTATCCACTGGTACAACAGGTGCTATACAAACGGTTTTTAACCCCTTTCCGCGACGGTGTTTTGAACCGTCGCCAAGTGAGTGACTGCGAAGGGGGGTCCTTCCCACACAACCTAGAAACCGTCGGCGATAGGCCCTCGGGTCACACACGCTCGGCAAAGTGAGGTCATGTGCGACGGGCGAGCGATCAAATTCGGTTATACATATAGTTGTGCTAAAAAAATACAATTATACAGGCCAAATCGTTTCCGGACGTAAGTACATCCCACACAGTCAGTCCCAGCTAAATGTGTCTATTCGTATGTACATTGCACACAGTCAATCCAAGGAGTACGTTTCCATTAGTATGTACATCCCACACAGTTAATCCAAAAAAGTACGTTCCGTTCGTATATACATTCCGCATAGTCATTCAAAGGAAAACGTTTTCGTTCGCAGTTGCATCACACACAATTTTCCCCACTAAATTTTTTGTGATAGCGTTGCCATTGCACACGGTATTAACAATTTTATCGTTTGCGTTATTGAATGCATCACACACTGTGGGTAGAAGAAACTGTGTTGCATAGGCTGTCCATCACACACACTTTTATGTGGTAAACGTTTGCGCAAGGTGGCCTAACGCAAACAGTTTTGAAGAGGATGTCGTGTGTGCTTGTTCATTAATCCAACACGGTTTATTCCTAGAAACTGTGTGCGTTGCCTGAAGTCATCACCCACGGTGTTTTCTCAATAACCGTTTGCAATAGAAAAACCCAATTACAAGGCTAATTGGTCATTATCAGGCTAATTGTCCTATTATTAATAATCCATTTATTAATCTAATTGACATTTCATATTAAGCACACAATATATTTCATTTTCACATTAAGGAAGCAGGATTTCATAATTGAAATACATCAGAGTACAACATCATATAGCTTCAGCATTCAGCTACCCCATTACACAACTTCACCGGCACCAAGTTTCACATGCATCATCTACAACCTTTCGAAATTAGCATCATAGACGGTACATAGACAGATGAATCTCATCTGGGAACTGCAGAAGCGGAAGGCGAATATTGAGCCTTCATTGATGTTGAAGGTCTTTGCAACTTTAGGTCAGTTCCTGTGGATGATTGACTATCCATCCTTCGTCCTCTTCAGGAACACTTCAATATTGAACCGTGGGTGTTGTATGAATACCTTCCTCGCCTCCTGACCATACAGGTGGTTTGAGAGGTAATCATCAGTAAACTGCTTTGGAAAGGCCTGAAAACAAGGATATTCATAAATATCTTCTCTAGATTGGAAATGGGGCAAAGGAATAAAAAAGCGAAGGTATAATAGTTAGTACCATCCTGTAGTGAACTGATTTCTTGTTCATTGGGCAGACAAAGATCTTGTTGTTTTTTGTCGCTAATTTCTTTATCCTAACAATCTTTCTGAGTTTCTTGACTTGACTGATATTCATGGACAACTCATTTCCCCATATGCAAAAAGGGTCGAACAGTGGGTCAAAACCTCTGACAGCAGGACCTACATGTGCAAGAACAAATTGTTAAAAACCTAAATATTGGAATCGTTCCTGCAATTGCACAATAATGTGCTATTAGACAAAGGACCATGCATGTGCAAACCTCGATTGTTAACCTCAGTGCTTCCCATTGTTTCCCTGCAACACATATAAGGTAGTTAGTGATCAGGTTAAGTGAGGGTTCGCATGCTATTAGTAAAATATGTTGATGAAAAATAAGCACATTGCAGATTCATCAGATTAATTCAAGCCACATGGAAAACCCATTTATCCAAACCAAGCATGATTAAGAACTAGGAAATATAGCAATTGATAGGTTTCTCATGTATTAAGTGCAGCCAAATTCAATTTATTCCTCACATGCACAACAATACAAAATTCTACCCACCACAATTGGACATCGCATTGCAGAATTGAACCAAGCAGTTAACTAAACACCACAACAAATGAACCAAACATTAACTAAACACCACATTGCACAATATAACATACTCCTAATAGAAGATCAGACAGTTAAGCAAGCCAAGCATGCTTTACAACTTGGAAATATAGCAATTGTATTTGTTTCTCATGTATTTAGTACAGCCAAATTCGATTTATTTCTCACATGGTATACAATAACAGAATGCACCCACAACAATTGAACATCACATTGCAGAATTGAACCAAACAGTTAACTAAGCACCACAACACATGAATCGAACGTTAACTGAGCACCACATTACACAATGTATAACATACTAGAAGATCAAACAGTTAACCGAAGCAAGCATGCTTGACAACTTGGAAATATAACAATTATATTTGTTTCTCATGTATTTTGTAAAGATAAATTTGATTTATTTCTCACATGGAAGACAATACAAAATTGCACCCTCAAGAATTGAACATCACATTTGCAGAACTGAACCAAACAGTTAACTGAACACGCCAACTAATTAACCAAATATTTAATAAGTGTGCACCCCATTGCACGATATATAGAACATATACACTAGAGCAACAGATTGCATGGTAAAAGTAGATAGCACAATTCACTAGAATTTGTTAAGGAAAGGTAGGAGCAACACATGCAACGGGTAAACCGAGCATGCTTAACTGGCTTAGCTAGCAAACTGAATACGGGTCCTTATAGTGAGCTAATAAGACAAGCTACTCCTCGTCGTTGGAGATATCGATGATGATTGGCTCCTTGGACGTGGAAGAGGGCGAGGCCTCCACATCGTGGGTGCCCTCGTCGTAGTGGCGAGTTGCCTGAGCAGCTCCGGGCACCAACCTACTGGGTCTCGAGTTGAGGTAAGCACGTGCACGCTGAGAGAACACCTCGTAGTCTTCGTCGAAGGCACCATGGGTGGCCTCGAGAAAACGCCACAAACTGTCGTTTAAAGCAGCCAACCGTGTCGCGACGTCAGTGCGCGAGGCGTCGACGGTGGCCTCGACGGCGAGGTGCTCCTCCAAGATCTGGGGGTTGGCACGAATGGCAGCCATTGCGACCTCATCCACGTGTGTGGCTGCGATTTGCTTCTCCGCTGCCAAATGCTTCTTGAGGTCCTGGCTTTATTGCGTTCACCATGGCTTAGGGCGGCGCTTATTTGGTGGAGGTGTCAATGATTTGGGTGGTAGGTGTCGCGCTGACGGTCGGGGCATGTGGGATGTTGAAGGAGGAGGAGGATGGGGGTCGATTACCTGCCTGGATAGACGAGGCCGAGCAGCGTGAAGGAGGGTCGCCGGCGAGGAGGCGGTGCTACAAGAAAGGAGTGAAGGTTTGAACTTGGAAAGGAATGCGGAAACAGGGGAAATGTGGCTTATGGTAAGGGGAGGGGCGGGGAAGTAGATATTTCCGTGGAAGCCGAAAATTTTGAACACTCGGCAAGTAGATATTTCCACAGTTCAACGACAAAACTGGCGTGCAAAGTGTCATCAGACACGGCTCCATGGCATCCATCACACCATACTCGGCTAGCATCTCGCCATCCGCATCCGCCATATCTTTGGAATAGGCCGCCACGAGCTGGGCGTGGGTGGCCGCGAATTGGGCTTGGGCGGGCTCTGTCGTGGCAAGGTATGCCGCGCAGGAACGGACGGATGCTCGAACGCTATTGGCAATTGCCAACTCTTCGGCCGCGGGTTGGCGACCATTGTCGGAGAAGCTTCGTTTGATTTGTATAGTGACCGCCATGAGCTGGGCGTGGGTGGCCTCGACATGGTCGTGGGCGGCCTCCATCAGGGCTAAGGCCGCCGCTGCGGAACGGACAGCTGCTGTGCCGCTCTTGCCAGTTGCTATCCCCGAGGCAGATATTGCTGCCGCCACCTCAGAAGCAACAGTGGCCGTTTGGGCTGCCTTGGTCGCCCAATCGCAGATTGCGGCCGCGCTCAAGAAGCTTGTTAGCACGGGCCTAGCGGCAGCGGCAGCGCTCTCACCGGAGCGGGCCGCCAAAGTTGCCCTTACGAAGCGGGTCCACGTCCCCATCTTTAGCCGGCGACGATTGAATAGTGAAATGATATTTGGAGAGCGAGCTAGTGTGCTTGACACGCTGGCTGTGGACTGTAGTCGATGCACCTTCTCGCGTAAGCCGTATGCGTACTATACTCCGACGGTGCTCCAAGATATTTTGTGCTGCATCTCACACGGTTGGTGATAATAAACTGTGTGCGATCTACTTGATTTTTGTCTTGATTTGAATTACATAATGGGGTCACAGCTGCAAAGGATGGTGTTTGAATTACTAGAACTTTTATCTGGAGTGAACATGCAACTATAGGTGTGTCATCAAAAAATTGGAATTATTTAGGGTTCGTTTGGACATTTTTATACATTAACTTGGTTTTCTAGGCATTTCAGGTGCACAATTCAGAATTAAACTACATGCACATGCTTCGGTGCACCAAAATGGGTTGTAAAATGATATATGTGTCCATGGGTTGATGCTTATGTCCCATGCAAGAAATGGGGATGAATTTCAAACATCACGGCATCGTGGCTCTCCGGCAAACATTGAGGTGCTTGCTTTTGTAATTCTAGTAAATCCAAAACTCGTCTAAAATTCATGAACCTTGGCATGCTATCATGAAATGGCATCAACATGTTGGGGTAAAAAATATTGTCCCATTTGGGGTAGGTTATGGTATAAGCTTCTCACAAGAAGCCTCATGGTTCCGGTAGGGAAACGTGTCACCTTTGTGGACGAAATGATATCCATTGCCTCTTCTTGCTTTCAAAACATTTCTAGTGTCAACGTAGAACAATAGGAGTGTTGTGTCATTTTTTGAGATTTTTCGTGGTTTGCTTCGATATTTTTATAAATTAACTGAGTTTTCTATTCGTTTGTGTGCATAATTCAAATTTCAACTAGATGCACATGATCCAGTGCATATAAACGGGTTGAAAAATCAGATGCGTGTCCTTGGTTGCAACCTTAGGTCCCCTGCAAGAAATGGGAATGAATGTCAAACACCTTTGCCACCATCGCTCGGCCACTAACATTGAGATACATGGTTTTAAAATTCTAGTAAATCGAAAACTCGTCTGAAATTCATGAAACTTGACATGCTATCATGGAGCGGCATCAACATGCAGTGGTAAAAATATTGTCCCATTTGGGGCAGGTTGGGGTATAAGCTTCTCACAAACTAGAGCTTCTCAGAACAAGCCTGATGGTTTCGGTAGGGAATGTGCCACCTTTGGGGACAAAACGATATCCATTGCCTCTTATTGTTTTCAAAAAATTTCTAGTGTGAACATAGAACAACAGGAGTGTTGTGTTAAATTTTTTGAATTTTTCGAGGTTCGTTTGCACATTTTTTTACATTAACTGAGTTTTCTAGGCACATGCTCTGATGCATATAAATTGGTTTAAAAAAATTAAATATGTGTCCTTGGGTGCATGCTTAGGTCCCATGCAAGAAATGAGAATGACTTTTCAAACACCAGGGCACTGTTGATTGCCGACAAAACGTTGAGATACTTTGTTTTTTTAAATTATAGTAAATGCAAAACTCGTCTGAAATTCATGAAACTTTGCATGCTATCATGGAATGGCACCCGACATGCTGTGCTATTTTTGTGTCCATTTTGAGAGAAGGCGCACTCGAATAACAACCAACAAAGGCATTTTGAAACAAATAGCTGCCACTGTAACATCTCAAACGTTTTGTATAATTTAAATCGTGTGCGTTCTGTTAACCATTCACGTGACGCCACACCTCACTCTTTTAATGGCCAGGAGGTCCCGTGCGGACAGGTGGGCGTGCGAGCTGTACTCCAATGCACAGGCTCACCGGGAAGCATGCGAGCTGTACGCCGTGCAGGCTCACTAGGAAGCGGGCCCTTTGACTTCCATGGCCGTCCGGCTTGATTGTATCCTCTCCATTAATGGCGCCCAAGCCGCAGTTTAATATAGTTTTTAAATATAAAACACTCATCGCAAACGGTTTAGTTAGAACACCCGTATGCAAACCGACAGCTTCCCCAAGAAGCCTAGCGAAAATGTGCCGAGCTAGATTTGTGCAGCTCTTGATCACAAACTTTTTAGATAGAACACCCGTATGTAAACCGACAGCTTCCCCAGTAAGCCAAGGGAAAATGTGCCGAGCAGGATTTGTGGAGCTCTTCATCGCAAACGTTTTAGATAGAACACCTGTATGCAAAGTGAGAGCTATGGTCTTCTGCAGTAGGCCAAGGGAAAATTCGCCGCACAGGATTTGTGCATCTCTCCAATGCAAAAGGTTTAGATTGAATAAGGTATGCAAAGCGAGACTTCGGCGCTAAGCCATGAGAAAATCTGGCAAGCAGGATTTGTACCTCCCTTCAACGCAAACAGTTTTTTCAGATGACCCGTGTGTAACCACGTACAGACAATTTGGTAAGATTTGCATCTGTCATATTGGGTATATTTCCATTTGTCAAACTGGAAAGATTGACATTTTTTGATCTAGTAACATTGCCATTTGTCAACCTTGTAACACTGCGATTTGTCAAAATATGCAGCTAAAAATCACTAGCACTATCTAATTTTTGCGACTAAAATTCAGTAATTAAGCATATATTTCATTCATAGATTAAGCAGTCGTGTTCTTTATACAAACAATTCAACTCGACAGCTGAACCGACCAAACTTTCCCCCAATTATTGCCAACCACGTATTTAAATAGCTAGTTCAACTATATATACTAGCTAATTTTAAGTACGTTGTACAGTTCCACCACATCTATAGTCAGATGAACTGAACAAAATAGCCACTAAATACTACTACTACAGAGGGGCTTCGTAATACTTCCGACAACCTCTCCTCTACCGAGCACGCTCAGTAAGAGGAAGAGGAGGAGGAGCCTACCGATGAGCTGGACAACTGTAATACGGTGCCTGCCGCTGCTGCACTTTTAGTGACGCTCACCTCGAACGCCCTCTGCCGCTCCAGACGACGCCTCTCGAAGCGGCGGGACTGCTCGTAGATCTCCTGATTCCTCACCTCTGCGTCGGCGTGTGCTGCGGCAACGGCTGCGGTAAGGCTCTTTGCGTGCTCGACGAGGCGTTCCTCCTCCTCCTACAGGAACTCGATGTAGCGCGCAAGGTCGCTGACGCATGTGCGGGCCTCCGCCTCCCACCTTCGAGCGGCGGTGGCAGAGCGGGTGATGATCCCGGCGGTCGACGGTGGGCTGGCGCCATGGCGGGCGACGATGGGGTGGCGGCCACGTCCACCACCTCCCGCCTTCGGGCCGTGGTGACGGAGCGGGTGATGGCCACGGTGGCCGACAGTCAGGTGGCGGCCATGACGGCCACCTCCCGCCTTCGGGCCGCGACGGCGGAGCGGGCAATGCCCCTGGCTTTCGACGGTGGTGTGGCGGCCACGGCGGCAGATGGTGGTGTGGCGGCAACGGCGACCGGGAACAGCTGCCGTCGGGCAACGGCGGCAGAGCATGTGGTGGGTGTTCCACGCACACCCAATAGGGACGCCACGCGCACTACACTACGCTGGGGGCTGTGCCGCCGCTGCGGTGTAGCCTCCCAGCTGGGGCTGTCCTCTGATGACAGTGGAGTGGCTGAGCGACGATGATGGACCAGTGCCATTGGCGATTGTGGGAGAAGCAGACGAGATAAGCTACATGGAGGGAGGAAAAAATGCGACGCAGGACTCGCCAGCCGTGAGAGTTTATATATTAGGCTGGTAAGCATTGGGATTTTGGGGGATTTCACCGAGTCGGGCATGAAGCTTGCGCGGGAACCTGCGCGATTGCGCGGGAATGGGCTCACCACTGTTTGACCAAAAGAATGCCCCAGCGTGCTGCTCAAGCTTGCGCTCGAAGCCGTCTACGACAGCGGGGTGACAAGATGTGCGAGAGGAGGATGAAAGGACACGTACACATACGGTTAATAAAAAAATGTTTGTGATTTAATTACCTACTATACCCCCGTCCTGGTTTATAAGTAGGATTTAACTAATAAAATACGAATGCATGTCACCAAAGATTATATTGTTGGATTCATATTTGAACATAGTTCCCAATTATATAATTTTTATAACATGCATTAACATTTTGTTGGTTAAATTTAAGGGCAAAGTATGGCACAAAATATAAAGGGGACTAATAGACCAATACGGAGGTAGTAGCACACGGCCGCTCTCTACGCAGCGACGCAACTGCCGGCTGGCTTGTAGGCGATCATTCCGTGCATGTTCAACTGCTCTATGCATGTGGTTGCTCGCGATTGAGGCGGCCGCAGTGCACTCTGCTCGTGTCCCACCGCACGCGCTCTGCTCTCGCATCCCTCCGGGCGCTCTGCCCTCCTCCCTCCACGTCACTTATGTAATTGGATGTTTATTTCAGTTATATATATATATACATGTTATTCTTCTGCAGACAGAGCAAATCACATGACTTATTAGCAACAATCGTCTGTGTTATTATTGGTCTTCACACACATTTCTGATTACGGACCTATTTGCCACGTATCACACACATCTTGTTCAGTTGAATCATTTCTATTGTGTTGCCTAATCACACACAGTTCATCTTAGTGAACTGTATGCCGTATATCGCACACACCTTGATTTGGCTGACTGTTTCTATTGTGTTGCCTAATTACACACAGTTCATCCTAGTGAATTATATGTCGTATATCGCACACGCCCTCATCTGGCTGCCCGTTTCTGTTGTTCTGCCTCATCGTAAACAGTTCTGCTGGATTAACCATTTACCACGAATCGCACACACAACTCTATTCTGAACCGTGTTTGATGTCACCGCCATCGCAAATGTTTTGCATATTTTTTGATAGTTTTATTAGAGCACCATTTGTGATTAATGCATCACACACAGATTCATCAAAGGGTCTCTGATCGTAGTGTCGCGTTAGCAGCATCCTGCAGTAGTGATCCCGTCAACTTGACAATTTCTGGTGCCATTACCCGTAGAGGGATTGACAACCCCTCATAAGCGTCGGGTTGTAAGTATTTGTTATTTGTGTGCAGGTACCGTTTACATAGTGTTGCTTGGTTCTCCTACTGGATTGATAACCTTGGTTTCATAACTGAGGGAAATACCTACCGTAGCTGTACTGCATCATCCCTTCCTCTTTGGGGAAATACCGACGTAGTTCAAGCAACACCAGTCATCCACGTCGTTGAATAATTTGGGTACACAAAGGAGACTACAGCAAACCCACACTTCCTAATCGAGCAAGTTGAGCAATTAAACAGAGCTAGCTGACCGAAACATTACTCTAACAAATTAAAGACCAACGCTCTTAATTAAACAAAATAAAGAGAACTACTCCGACTGGTGCTCGTCGATCTCCACCGCCTCCTCCATGTCCAGCTCGCGCCCAACGATCTCCTGGGGAAGGGGCTCCACGGCATCCATCGCACCATACTGGGCAAGCATCTCGCCATCCGTGTCCGCCATCTCTTTGGAAAAGGCTGCCACGAGTTGGGTGCGGGCGGCCGCGATCTGGGCTTGGACGGGCTCCGTCGTGGCAAGGTATGCCGCGGAGGAACGGATGGCTGCTCGAACACTCTCGGCGATTTCCAACTCTTCGGCCGTGGGTTGCCGGTTTTCAGAGAAGCTTTGTCCAATTTGTGCAGTGCCCGCCAATAGCTGGGCGTGGGCGGCCTCAACATGGTCATGGGTGGCCTCCATTAGGGCTAAGGCCGCCACTGCAGAAAATACAACTGTTGTGCCGCTCTCGCCAGTTGCTATCCCCAAGGCAGATGTTGCTGCCACCACCTGAGAAGCAACAACAGCCGTTTGGGCTGCCGTGGCCACCCGGTCGCAGATTGCGGCCGTGCTCACGCAGCTTGTTATCACGCACATGGTGGCTTCGGCCACGCTCTCACCGGAGTGGGCCGCCGAAGTTGCCCTCACGACGTGGGTCCACGTCCCCATCTTTCATCGGCGATGATTGAACAGTGAAATGATACTTGGGGAGTGAGCTAGTGTGCTTGACACACCCGGTGTGGACTGTAGCCGACACACCTTCTCGCGTAAGCCATATGCGTACTATACTCCGACGGTGCTCCAAGATATTTTGTACTGCATCTCACACGGTTGGTGATAATAAACTGTGTGGGATCTACTTGATTTTTTGTCTTGATTTGAATTACATAATGGGGTCACAACGGCAAAGGAGAGTGTTTGAATTGCTAGAACTTTATCTGTAGTGAACATGCAACTATAGGTGTGTCGTCAAAAAATTGGAATTATTCAGGGTTTGTTTGGACATTTTTATACATTAACTTGGTTTCCTAGGTATTTTAGGTGCACAATTCAAAAGTTAACTACATGCACATGCTTCGGTGCACCAAAATGGGTTTTAAAATGATATATGTGTTCATGGGTTGATGCTTATGTCCCATGCAAGAAATGGGGATGAATTTCAAACACCACGGCACCGTGGCTCTTCGACAAATGTTGAGGTACTTGCTTTTGTGATTACTCGTCTGAAATTCATGAACCTTGGCATACTATCATGGAATGGCATCAACATGCTAGGCTAAAAAGTATTGTCCCATTTGGGGTAGGTTATGGTATAAGCTTCTCACAAACCAGAGCTTCTCACAAGAAACCACATTGTTTCGGTAGGGAAACATGTCACCTTTGTGGAGAAAACGATATTCGTCGCCTCTTCTTGCTTTCAATTTTTTTTCTGGTGTCAACATAGAACAACATGAGTGTCGTGTTAAATTTTGGAATTTTTCGGGGTTCATTTGGACCTTTTTATACGTTAACTGGGTTTTCTAGGCATTTATGTGCATAATTCAAAATTGAACTACATGCACATGCTCCATTACATAAAAACAGGTTGAAAAATCAAATGTGTGTCCTTGGTTGCAAGCTTAGGTCACATGCAAGAAATGAGAATGAATGTCAAACACCTTGACACTGTTGCTCGGCCGCTAACATTGAGATACATGGTTTTAAAATTCTAGTAAATCAAAAAATCGTCTGAAATTCATGAAACTTGACATGATATCATGGAACGGCATCAACATGCCGTGGTAAAAATATTGTCCCATTTGGGGCAGGTTTGGGTACAAGCTTCTCGCAAACCAGAGCTTCTCACAACAAGTCTGATGGTTTCGGTAGGGAACGTTCCACCTTTGTGGACGAAACGATATACGTTGCCACTTCTTGCTTCCAATTTTTTCTCTAGTGCCAACATAGAACAACAGGAGTGTTGTGTCAATTTTTGGGATTTTTCGGGGTTCGCTTGGACATTTTTATACATTAACTGAGTTTTCTATGCATTTATGTGCATAATTCAAAATTGAACTACATGCACATGCTCCAGTGCATATAAATGGGTTCAAAATTAAAATGTGTGTCCTTGGTTGCATGCTTAAGTCCCATGCAAGAAATGGGAATGAATGTCAAACACCTTGCCACCGTCGCTCGGCCACTAATATTGAGATACATGGTTTTTAAATTCTAGTAAATTGAAAACGTGTCTGAAATTTATGAAACTTGACATGCTATCATGGAATGGCATCAACATGACGTGGTAAAAATATTGTCCCATTTGGGCCAGGTTGGGGTATAAGCTTCTCACAAACCAGAGCATCTCACAACACACCTCATGGTTATGGTAGGGAACATTTCACCTTTCTTGACGAAACGATATCCGTTGCCTCTTCTTGATTTCATTTTTTCTAGTGTCAACATAGAACAATAGGAGTGTTGTGTTAAATTTTGGAATTTTTTGGGGTTCGTTTGGACATTTTTATACTTTAACTGAGTTTTCTATGCATTTATGTGCATAATTCAAATTTGAACTACATGCACATGCTCCAGTGCATATAAATTGGTTGAAAAATCAAATATGTGTCCTTGGTTGCATGCTTAGATCCCATGCAAGAAATGAGAATGAATGTCAAACACCTTGCCACCGTCGCTCGGCCGCAAACATTGAGATACATGGTTTTTAAATTCTAGTAAATCCAAAACTCGCCTGAAATTCATGAAACTTGGCATGCTATCATGGAACGGCATCAACATGCTGTGGTAAAAAATTGTTCCATTTGGGGTAGGTTTGGGTATAAGCTTCTCACATACCAGAGCTTCTGACAGCAAGCCTCATGGTTCGGGTAGGGAATGTGCCTCCTTGGTGGATGAAACGATATTCGTTGCCTCTTCCCGTTTTCAATTTGTTTCCTAGTTGCAACATAGAGCAACAGGAGTGTCATGTTAAATATGCATTTTCGGGGTTCGTTTGGACATTTTTATACATCAACTGAGTTTTCTAGGCATTTTATGTGCATAATTCAAATTTGAACTACATGCACATGCTCCAGTGAAGAAAAATGGTCAAATGTGTGTCCTCGGGTGCATGCTTACGTCCCATGCAACTAATGGGAACGAATTTCAAACACCAGGGCACTTTTGATTGCTGGCAAAATGTTGAGATACTTTGTTTTTAAATTCTAGTAAATCCAAAACTCGTCTGAAATTCATGAAACTTGGCATGCTATCATGGAAAGGCTCCCGACATGCTGTGGTATTTATCATGTCCATTTTGAGAGAAGGCACACTCGAATAACAACCAACAAAGGCATTTTTAAACAAATAGCTGCCACTTTAACATCTCAAACGTTTTGTATAATTTAAATTGTGTGTGTTCTGTTAACCATTCACATGAAGCCACGCGTCACTCTTTTAATGGCTAGGAGGTGCCGTGCGGACAACTGCTTGACTGAACGGGAGGCGTGCGAGCGTAGTCCACTATGCAGGCTGACTGAGAGGCGTGCAAGCTGTCCTCCAATGTGCAGGCTCACCAGGAAGCATGCGGGCTGTACGCTGCGCAGGCTCACTGGGAAGCGAGCCCTTTGACTACCATGGCCGCCCGCCTTGCTCGCATCCTCCCCATTAATGGTGCCCGAGCCACTATTTAATATGGGCAGCCTTACTGTTCGCCTCCCATTCCCCTCCCACAGACCTCCACCAACGCCATGGCACAGAAGGATCATCTGCCACTAGTCTTCCAGTTTGGTGAAGTTGACTACGAGCCGGAGGAGATAGAAAATAAGGAGGAATGGGCCTCATGGACATGGCCCTGAACGAGCTGGCCGCGGCGGTTGCTGCCTCCGCCACCGCCAGAATTAGTTTTTTGGGTTTAATACTGTATCTCGATCATATGAATATAAATTCACAGTGTGACTGAATGAAAGATATGATTTGAACGAACTCGCGTATTTCTCTATGAATGTACAGACTTATCAAACGATCTTCTTTAAAAACGTCAATGGTTTTTAAATATAAAACACTCACCGCAAACGTTTTAGTTAGAACACCCGTATGCAAACCGACAGCTTCTCCAGGAAGCCTAGGGAAAATGTGCCGAGCAGTATTTGTGCAGCTCTTGATCACAAACGTTTTAGATAGAACACATGTATGCAAACCGACAGCTTCCCTAGCAAGCCAAGGGAAATTGTGCCGAGCAGGATTTGTGTTGCTCTTCAGTAGAACACCCATACGCAAAGTGAGAGCTATGGTCTTCCCCAGTAAGCCAAGGGAAATTTCGCCGCACATGATTTGTGCATCTCTTCAACACAAACGGTTCAGATTGAATATGATATGCAAAGCGAGACTTCGGAACTAAGCCAAGAGAAAATCTGGCATGTGGGATTTGTACATCCCTTCAATGCAAATGGTTTTTTCGAATGACCCGTGTGCAACCACGTACAGACAATTTGGTAAGATTTGCATATGTCATCTTGGGTATATTGCCATTTGTCAAACTAGAAAGATTGACATTTGTTGACCTAGTAAAATTGCCCTTGTCAACCTTGTGACACTGCCATTTTTCAAAATATGCTACTAAAAATCACTAGCACTATCTAATTTTTGGAACTAAAATTCAATAATTAAGCATACATTTCATTCATAGATTAAGCAGTCGTTCTTTATACAAATAGTTCAACTCGACAGCAGAACCGACCAAACTTTTCCCCAATTGTTGCCAACCACGTACTGAAATAGCTAATTTTAAGTACGTTGTACTGTTCTACCACATCTATAGTGAGATGAACTGAACAAAATAGCCTCTAAATACTACTACTACGGAGGGGCTTTGTACTACTTCTGGCAGCCTCTCCTCTGCCAAGCGCGCTCAGTAAGAGGAGGAGGAGCCTACCGACGAGCTGGACAACTGCAATACGGTGCCTGCCGCTGCTGCACCTTCAGCGACGCTCACCCCTAACGCCCTCTACTGCTCCAGACGACCCTTCTCGAAGCGGCGGGACTCCTCGTAGATCTCCGGATTCCTCGCCTCTGCGGCGGCGTGTGCTGCGGTCATGGCGGCGGTAAGGCTCTTTGCATGCTCGACGAGGAGCTCCTGCTCCTCCTGCAGGAACTCGATGTAGGGCGCAAGGTCGCTGACGCACGTGCGGGCCTCCACCTCCTTGTCCCTCCTTCGGGTAGTGGTGGCGGAGCGGATGATGAACCCGACGGTCGACGGTGGGCTGGCGGCCACGACGGCTGACGATGAGGTGGCGGCCACGGCCACCACCTCTCGCCTTCGGTCCGCGGTGACGGAGCGGGTGATGGCCACGGTGGCCGGCAGTGGGGTGGCGGCCACGACGACCACCTCCGCCTTCAGGCCGCGGCTGCGGAGCGGGCGATGGCCCCAGGTTTTGATGGTGGTGTGGCGGCTATAGATATGTCTCCAACGTATCTATAATTTTTTATTATTCCATGCTATTATATTATCTATCTTGGATGTTTTATATGCATTTATATGCTATTTTATAAGATTTTTGGGACTAACCTATTAACCTAGAGCCCAGTGCTAGTTTCTGCTTTTTCCTTGTTTTGGAGTTTCGCAGAAAAGGAATATCAAACGGAGTCCAAATGACATGAAAATTTACGATTATTTTTTATGGACCAGAAGAAGCCCCCGAAACAAAAGAGTTGGGCCAGAAGAGCCAGGAGGCCACCACAAGGGTGGAGGGCGCGCCCTACCCCCCTGGGGACACCCTCCGCTCTTGTGGGCCCCTCGTGGTCCCCCCCTGACTTGTTCTCGGCGCCAAAAATTCCTATAAATAGAGAAACCCCCCGAAATAAACCTAGATTGGGAGTTTCGCCGCCGTAAGCCTCTGTAGCCATGAAAAACCAATATAGGCCCTCTCTGGCACCCTGCCAGAGGGGGCCATCATCACCCGAGGCTATGGAGGAGGATTCTGGAGGGGGCCATCATTACCATGGAGGCCAAGGATCGGAGGGAGAACCTCTCCCCATCTAGGGGGATGCCATGGAGGAGGAAGCACAAGGGGGAGAACCTCTCCCCCTCTCTCTCGGTGGCACCGGAGTGCCATCAGGGGAGCCATCACTGCGATGATCGTCTTCATCAACATCACCATCTTCATCACCATCCTCATCTCTTTTACGCGGTCCACTCTCCCGCACTCCACTCTAATCCCCTACTTGAACATGGTGCTTTATGCCACATATTATGATCCAATGATGTGTTGCCGTCCTATGATGTTTTGAGTAGATTTCTTTTGTCTTTTGGGTTGATTGATGATCTGGATTGGTTTGAGTTATATGTTTTACTTTGGTGCTGTCCTATGGTGCCTTCCGTGCCGCAGACACATGAAGGATTCCCGCTGTAGGGTGTTGCAATATGTTCATGATTCACTTATAGTGGGTTGCTTGAGTGACAGAAGCATAAACCCGAGTAAGGGGGTTGTTGCGTATGGGATAAAGGGGACTTGATACTTTAATGCTATGGTTGGGTTTTACCTTAATGATCTTTAGTAGTTGCGGATGCCTGCTAGAGTTCCAATCATAAGTGCATATGATCCAAGAAGAGAAAGTATCTTAGCTTATGCCTCTCCCTCATATGAAATTGCAATGACGACTACCGATCTTGTTAACAACTGCCTAGGATAATTCCGCACACCGACCCATCATTATTCCACACCCGCTATTTATAATATATAGTAATATTTTCTAACTTTATGTTAACAACACCTACTTTTATATTTTAGTTCTCCGATATCATGCAAAGTTATCCTCTTCATACCCACAACGTAGTTTTATTTCTCGCTTCTAGATGGAAGCAAACGTTCGGTGTACGTAGAGTCGTATCAGTGGCAGATAGGACTTGAGAGAATATTGATCTTACCTTTAGCTCCTTGTGGGTTCGACACTCCATACTTATCACTTCCACCTTTTCAAATTGCTACGATGATTCCTTGCACTTGGGGATTATCAAGTTCTTCTCTGGCGCCGTTGCCGGGGAGCAATAGCGTGGGGTTGATATTCTCGTGTATGCTCGTTTGCTTTCTTCACTAAGTAGACTTTGTTTTCCCTTCTGTTTTTGTTTAGTTGTGGGTGAAACAAAAAAAAATTAAAATAATGAAAATATAAAAAAATTACTTACCTCTTATGGCTAAAAACTTTTTTGAAAAGAGAAGTGATTGGAAGGTTATGCATTGGAGAAGTGAGGGCCAACGTTGAACACTTGTGTTCATGCTCATGGAAACAATGTAGAATTTTTCATGGAAGTTTCTAAAAAATAATTATCCCCCTGTATATATTCATTGTATTATAAAAGTATTGTGCCAAGGTTTGGCTTTAGAATGTTTAAATTTGCTTGTTTGGTGTGTGCAGCAGAAAAACAAAAACTTTTTCTTTAGTATTTGAATTTTTATTTTTTATCGGAGCATGATAAAATCTTGAAATTTTTACACATTACTGCTACGCAAATTGTTTAGATTGTCCTATATTTTTTAGAAGTTTTGGAGTTACAGAAGTATACGAAAGTTCCAGATTGCTACAGACTGTCCTGTTCTTGACAGATTCTGTTTTCTATGTGTTGTTCACTTATTTTGATGAATCTATGGGTAGTATCGGGGGGTATGAACCATGGTGAAGTTGGAATACAGTAGATATAATGCTAATATGAAATTAGAATGATTTTACAACAGTACCTAAAGGTAGTGATTTGCTTTATTATACTAACGAATCTCACAAGGTTTTTTGTTAAGTTTCGTGTGGATGAAGTGTTCGAAGAACGAGGAGTTACCGATATGAGAAGAATAAGGAGAGGCAAGATTTCAAGCTTGGGGATGCCCAAGGCACCCCAAGTAAATATTTCAAAGATACTCAACCATCTACGCTTGGGGATGCCCCGGTTGGCATCCCATCTTTCTTCTTCAACAATTATCGGTATACCTCGGTTTTTGTTTTGTTCACACGATATGTGTCTTTTGAGTTTATTTTTCATTTCTTTTCCTTTATGCGTCATGCTAGTATGAGATAGTCCTTCATTGATTTGTATAATGCTCTTTGTGCTTCACTTAAATCTTTTGAGTATGGCTTTATAGAATGCTCTTTGTGCTTCACTTAAATCTTTTGAGTATGGCTTTATAGAATGCTTCGTGTGCTTCACTTATATATTTTGAGCTTGGATATCGGTAAATCTATATTATTTGTAGAATGCTCTATTAACTTCACTTATATATTTTAGAGTATGAATAAAATTATCATCGGAATTGGGTTTGGAAGAGTATCATTAGAATATCATGCCTAGCTAAAAAGGCATTGAAGAAAAGCGCTTGTTGGGAAACAACCCAATATTTATCCTTACTGTTTTTGTGTGTTCACATGATTAAGCTACTGTAGTAATCATGTTTTATAGCTTTTGTTTCAATAAAGTGCCAAGTAAGACCTTTGGGATGGCTTACGGTGATAGTTGATTTGATCTTGCTGAAAAACAGAAACTTTTGCGCTCATTGCAGAATTTTAAAAAATCACAGAAGTGTGATTTTGATATGATTTTTTACACAATATTGTTATACAAATTTACTAGATTATCCTAATTTTTCAGAATTTTTGGAGTAGCATAAGTATGGTTGTTGTTCAGATCATTACAGACTGTTCTGTTTCTGGCAGATTTTGTTTTCAATGCATAGTTTGCTTGTTTTCTAGTTTCTATGGTTTATATTGCTCAATATAAATTGTAGAAATGATATGGTATAGTAGGCATTGTGTGAGAACAATTATGAATCTTGTCTTTGACAGTACCAAAGTGAATGATTTACTCTTTATCATACTAACCCATCTCACGAAGTTCCGTTAAGTTTTGTGTGATTGAAGTTTTCAAGTTTTGGCTGAGATATCAATATGAGGAGAATAAGGAGTGGAAAGACCCCAAGCTTGGGGATGCCCAAGGCACCCCAAGGTAATATTCAAGGAAGACTCAAACGCCTAAGCTTTGGGATGCCCCGGAAGGCGTCCCCTCTTTCGTCTTCAAAACCATCGGTATACCTTATCCGGAGCTATATTTTTATTCGTCACATGATATGTGTTTTGCTCGGAGTGTATTTTCATTTTACTTGCTGTTTGAATAAAGTCATTGGATCTGAAATCTTGAATGAGAGAGAGTCCACCCATGGCTAGTTAATTATTTGACTACTCATTGTTCTTCACTTATATCTTTTTGGAGTAGTTTGTCATTTGCTCACGTGCTTCACTTATATCCTTTGAGTAAATGGTTGAATGAATTAAATATCATAGATCTGAAATTATATATGCTTCATATGCTTATCCCATGGGGAGTAATGACTTCACTTATAAGAAGTATTGGTGGTAAAATTTATTGAAAGTTAGCAAACTCAACATTGGTCACTTGAACAATTCATGAAAGAATATTGAAGGAAGAGAGATTTCACATATAAATATACTATCTTGGACATCTTCTATGATTGTGAACGCCATTAATTATTTTCAAACTTGATCAAGTTAGTTGAAGTTAGACAAGGAAGACAACTTAATGAGTTATGTTTGGGTATATTTGTATAGAAGTTATATTGTTTTGGATCCCCTAACATGTGGTGCTTGCTTAGGATCCTTTGCTAGCCAAAATTTTGTACTAAGTAGAGATACTACTTGTGCATCCAAAACCCCTAAACCCAGTTTCATGCCATGAGTGTCCACCATATCTATCTTCAAGTAAGTTGTCCTCCGTGCAAAAGGCAATAAAATTGCCCCTAAATATGTATGATCTTTTATTGTAACGAAAAAACAAGCGTTGTACGAACTTGTGGTGGTAAAGAAATAAAAGCGACGGACTGCATAATAAAGGTGGCTATCACAAAGGGCAATACAACGTGACGTTCCTTTGCATTAAGGGTTTGCACATCCAACATTTAAAAGCGCATGACAACCTCTACTTCCCTCTGCGAAGGGCCTATCTTTTACTTTCATGTATTTACTTTTATGCAAGAGTCAATAGTATCCCTTCCTATTTCAACCTGAATTATTCTTTAGTTGGCAAGCATCATGTGGTGGGGAAAGATCCAAGCATATATGGCCATTCAAAAATATTTGATCATGAGTTATTATTGTTGACAATTATCTATATGATAAGTAAGTTGGGAAGCGAAACATTAAGCCCCTATCTTTCTCTGTGTTCAATGGATGCTATTCGTTCTAAAAATATGCTTTGAGTGGTAGAAATCATGGAAGACTATATGATAGTTGAGTATGTGGGATTTGCTAAATCAAAGCTCTTACATAGACCCTTCCTGAAAATAAGATGAATTGAAATTGTTTGATGACTGAGAACATAGTTTGTTATTTTCAAGAAAGTTTATGGTCTATGCTTTAACATGTGAATAGCTTGTTACTTGATCATGAAAAGCTTTATGATATGAGCTACTGTTATGATATATAATGATGCTAGAAAAAGTGATTGAAATTATCATTGATCAAACTTGTGCACATGCTAGCATTCCACATAAAAAATTCTGTTTTTATCATTTACCTACTCGAGGACGAGCAGGAATTAAGCTTGGCGATGCTTGATACGTCTTCAACGTATCCATAATTTTTGATTGTTCCATGCTATTATATTATTTATCTTGGATGTTTTATATGCATTTATATGCTATTTTATATGATTTCTGAGACTAATCTATTAACCTAGAGCCCAGTGCCAGTTTCTGTTTTTTTCCTTGTTTTTGAGTTTCACAGAAAAGGAATATCAAACAGAGTCCAAATGACCTGAAAATTTATGGTGATTTTTTATGGACCAGAAGAAGCCCCCAAAGCAAAAGAGTTGGGCCAGAAGAGCCACGAGGCCTCCACAAGGGTGGAGGGCACGCCCTCCGCTCTTGTGGGCCCTCGTGGACCCCCTGACTTGTTCTCGATGCCAAAAATTAATATAAATATAGAAACCCCCAAAAATAAACCTAGATCGGGAGTTCCGCCGCCGTAAGCCTTTGTAGCCATGAAAAACCAATCTAGGCCCTCTCTGGCACCCTGCCGAAGGGGGCCATCATCACCGGAGGCCATGGAGGAGGATCCCGGAGGGGGCCATCATCGCCATGGAGGCCAAGGATCAGAGGGAGAACCTCTCCCCATCTAGGGGGGAGGCCATGGATGAGGAAGCACAAGGGGGAGAATCTCTCCCCCTCTCTCTCGGTGGCGCCGGAGTGCCATCGGGGGAACCATCGCCGCGGTGATCGTCTTCATCAACATCACCATCTTCATGTAACATCCCAAATTTCCAATTTGGAATTTTATACATAGGTCATCCATGCATATCATATTTTTATTGCATTTCATTTTGCAATCCTCGAAATTCTAAGCAACTCAAGGACCTACGAAGAGAGTTGGGGATTTCACGTTTTTCATATTTGAATTTTATGAAATATCGAAACAAGGATCACTTTGATTCTTATTATTTTTTCTCTCCGAAAATATTTCATATTAAAATATATGAGAGGAGATAATATGACTTCTCCAAAATAAATGAAATATTGGAGGAATTTTTTAAAAATCAAATAAGAATTTTTATTTGGATTTTATTGCAATTGTATTTGAATTAGGAAAAATATGAATTTTTTAAAATTGCATTAGAGGCCCAAATAAATGTTCACTTTGTCCGCAATATTATTAGAGGACCGTAAAAATTTATTTCAGGATTTTTGGAGTCTGTTTAGTATTTCCTTTAATTGTTTTTCTGCGTGAGGATTTATTTAAAAAAAAGTAACTGACTTACCGGGCCATGTCCGACCTGGACACTTAGCCCGACCGGCTTTATAAGCCGGGAGGCCCGAGCGCCCTAGCCCACCACAACCCCGCCTAACCCTAGCGCCCCGCCGCCCGCGCCCGATCCGCGCTGCGCCGCCGCCGCCGGTTTTCGCGAGAAAACCGTTCGGTTTTTTTGAAACCCTAGTTCGTTTATTTGTTAGATCGGTTTTGTTTCGGTTTTTCTCGGTTCGGTTAAATAACGGACGTTCATCTGTACGTTTGTTTTAATGAATGCTGTTCGTCCGTTAGCCACAGACAGCAAACGTTCGTTCGTTAGCTTGTTCGTCGGTTTTTCTTTTTCCAGGGTTTTCCGCGATTATTTTCGAACGTGATTTCTGCCCTAATCTTCGTTCTAGTATAACTTTTCGCTCGTTTATTCCAAATCAGGTGAAACAAGCGTCTAGATCTTCGTCTCGAAGCCCTCTTTCTGTTTAATGAACTTGAACAAGATTTTGGTACAGTAAAATTTGACTTTAGTCCATATTAGTAAACGGATCTTGTTTCTTTCGTAGTTTGAGTTTCGTTGCTCCGTTTGATTTGATTCTTTTTGCAAACCGGAGTCTCTTTAGTTGAAGTTTCTGGTTAGATCTTCTTATTTGAGTTTTACCTGTGCATCTTTGCTTGATTGCTTATGTATGCAATTGTTTGTTTGCGATAGAATTCCCGGAGTGCGAAGCGTGCTACTACGAGTCACTAGGTTTTGCGGATCGTCAGCAAGGCAAGTAACACATTGATCATACTCTTTTCATACCCAGTTTTTATGCATTAGTATCAATCCTCAAACATTGCATGATTAGGATTGATTAACTTGTGGGTATTGGGAAGTAGATGATGAGGTAGAACCTATTGCCCTGTTTATTATCAAACCCTTGGGAGTTACTTCTACGTTATGCTTATATTGCTATGCTATGCTCGTAGACGTGGTTTGGGTTGAGTGAATCAATGACAGATGTGAGATTGTTAATTAATGGTTCAACTTAAGGTGGCAACTTTAATACACATCTGGGTGGATTGTTAGTTTGGGCACCTGGAGAATCCAGTGTTGTCCTAGGATATCCCGGAGTACCCGTGTGATCATCCTACAGTCCGCCACCCAAGCTGAAAGGGATCATAAGATTATTCATGCTAGAAACTTCTATGTGCAGCCACAAGCTATTATGGGCTCTAGCATAGTTGAGTATGTTGCATGACCTCTTTCAGTGGTGGGCTAGCAGATATAGAGGGAAAGTAGGTGTAACTGTCCACCCAGAGTAAAGAGTTAGTGCTTCTGAAAGACTGTGTCTCGGTCATCCGTTTCTCAAACACCATGTAGTGCGAGAAATCCAACGGAGGAGATCGAGTCTTGTGGGGAAAAGTGCGCAAACCTCTGTAGAGTGTACAAACTAATCATGGTTAGCCGTGTCCCCGGTTATGGACATCTTGAGTATCTGATCTTGGATTTTCATAAGGATCTCATCACTCTAATTTAATTTTGTTGGGTTGATAATTACTTTGAATTGGGATTGAGTTGGAGGAACCTTCTCAATGATGTTTCAACTACCATGATAGTTAAATAAAATATATTCCTTTGTTGTAGGAAAAAAATTGGCTTTTCGCAAAACAATATAACCACAGAGCCTCCACCAGCCATATATGCATGTAGTGATAGCATTTATTCTGTTAATTGCTCTATTGTGTTACTATGCCAGCATATTCCATGTGCTGACCCGTTTTCGGGCTGCAACGTATTCATGTTGCAGACTTTTCAAACGAAGAGTAAGGTTCGCTAGGCCGTTGTCGCGCACTCAGCTATGCCGTTGGAATTGATGGACTCACTTTATCTTCCAAGCCTTCTGCTATTATCTTATTTAGATGGCCTTAAGCCATATTTATTGTAATAAGTTCTCTTTTGAGACACTCGATGTAATAAGTGTGTGATTGCTACTCTGTTAAAAACCTTCGAGTAGCTGTGTGTGTCAGCATTACCGATCCAGGGATGACACTTAAGCACAGAGACTTGACTGTCTGAGGTCGGGTCGCTACAAGATGGTATCAGAGCACACACTGAATGTAGGACACGACCACTAAGATGAGCCATAGGTCACTCTTCTCTACTCATTTCTGACTCCTCCCCATTTTCTACTCCTTAGGATGGCAGACTCAAGGAACAAGTTTGCACAACCAGATGAAGACACGCCCTTTGGACGACAATTGAAGGAAGTCACTGGGAACCTGAACATAGGAATATGAAGCTTCACCGGGACCTACACCGCCACTTTACCAGAAGAGGAGCGTTGGATGATTCGAGTTCAAGTTCCAGGAAGGACATTCACGCCAGTCACTGAGCCCATAGAGTTTTCCTTTGATGCACCAACCTGGAGTCTAGGCAAGAGCATGGCAGCCCACATTGCTATGGGGCGTATTGGCGAAGCCTACAAACAGGAGCTGAAGGACACTATCTACCAGATATGTTGGCGCCGAGATGAGCAATGGGAGATGATCAGCACCAGGAAGGACAGGTCCATTGCAGCTTTCATCCAGGAGTTAAACTAGCACATTCGACGCCAGGAGAACCAGATGTGCACCAGCATGATAGATTTGAAGAAGGCAATGACCAGGAACACGGAGCTAGAAGAGGAACTCAAGTCTACACGCGATGGATACGAGGAGGAAATCGCATATTTTATACTATTGGAGAAGAATGACGACCTGATAAAGAAGCTCGGAATATTCATGGGAGATCCCGCGCTAGGAGGAGATGACGATCAATCCAAAGACATTCGTTCTGAAGATTACATCATCATCGACGACGCCGACTCCGACCCCGACAGCAGTGATGATGACTATGAAGACGAAGCTGGAGCGGATATCATGGAGTCTTCCACCGATCAAAATTTCTAGTAGACCACCATATGATCAAGTAGTATTTCCCCCATGTATATAGTATAGTCTGAGCACTGTAACGATAGCTAGATCGATTGTATGCCCTTGTTTGATTGATTGAGTGTTATGATATGATTGTGTTTTGTCTCATGTGCATATGGGTAGTGCTTTCTCACTAGACCTCATTCTATTCTAATCCCTTCCCTCTAAACCCATCAGATGCCTCCGAGACGTGATACCGGATTTGTCTTCCCACCGGAGCTCACTCAGTTAATCCAACAACAGAATGCCTTGATGCAGCTACTAGTCCAGAACCAAGGTAACAACAACAACAACAACCCACCGCCACCACCTCCAGTTGACAACTTAGCCCGTTTTCCGAGGTTGCAGCCACCGGTGTTTTCCAGCAGCACCGAGCCAATAGTTGTTGATGACTGGCTACGCAGGATTTGAAAGGGAGTTGACCACCGCAGGGTGCACAGATGCTGAGAAGGTGCGTTTTGCCGCACATCAATTGGATGGACCAGTAGCCTCATGGTGGGAGAATTATACAACAACATTGCCTATAGCCAATGTCACTTGGGAGCAGTTTCAGCAAGCATTCCGCATAGCCCATGTCTCAACTGGAGCTATGAGCATGAAGAAGCGTGAGTTTCACAACTTATGCCAAGGGAACCGTACAGTGGGGCAGTACGTGGATGAGTTTAGCAAGTTATCTCGCTATGCCCCAGATGATGTGGCCACAGATGCCGCGAAGCAGGAGAAGTTTATGGGAGGGCTGAACGATGAGATGAGTATGCAGTTGATGGTGGCAACATTTAACAACTACCAGGAGTTGGTAGATATAGCTCTCATGATTGAAGGGAAGCAGCAGCAGATTGAGAGCCGCAAGAGGAAATATGGACAAGGGAAGTACAATTCAGGAGCTCAGCAGAAGCCTTGCTTTACCCCGAACTTGGGAGGATACACCCATAACCATGGAGGCCACACTCACAATGGAGGAAGTTCTCATAGTCATAATGGCCCCAAGAATGGGAATGGGAATGGAGCAAGCAGCAATCAGAACCGCTCCAATCCAGCCACACCCGCCAAGAAGGACCTAACTCACATTACTTATTTCAAGTGCGGGAAGACTGGACACTATGCCACTGAGGGCCCTGAGGCGAAGAATGGGAATGGCAATGGAAGCTTTGGGAAGAAGCCCAACCCTTTCAATAGGGGACAAGTGAACCACGTAAACGTGGAGGAGGTTGAAGAGCAGCTAGATGCAGTTATCGGTAAGTTTTTGGTTAAGTCATTTACTGCAATCGTTCTTTTTGATACTGGTGCATCGCATTCATACATATCAAGGGGATTTGTGGATAAGTATAAGTCGCCCACTAAAGTTCTTAGGACTCCTATGCTAGTAACCTCACCCGGAGCTGTGTATATGGCAAGCAGTGGATGTTTTCAGATGCCATTAACCATAGGTAGTCATGTTTTCCCCTCCGACTTGATAATTCTGGAGTCGCAAGGATTGGAGGTGATACTAGGAATGGATTGGCTGTCGATGTATGGAGGAAACATCGATTGCGCCAGTAAGTCAATTCTGCTTACCACCTCGGAGGGAAAAAGGATCAAGTATGTATCCAGGCATGCGCCAAGGAGAACCCAAGTAAATTCCCTCTCAGGAGTTGTTCAGGAGGAAGTGCCTGTTGTGAAGGATTACCCGGATGTGTTTCCAGAGGAACTACCAGGCATGCTGCCAGATCGAGACATCAAGTTTTTCATAGAGCTGTTGCTCGGCACCGGGCCTATATCGAAGAGACCATACCGGATGCCCGCGAATGATCTGGAAGAGATCAAGAAGCAGATTAAGGAGTTATTGGAGAAAGGTCACATCCGACGAAGTTCATCACCATGGGGAGCCCCAGTACTCTTGGTTGAAAATAAGGATGGATCGTTGTGGATGGTTGTTGACTATCGTGCGCTGAATGAAGTGACGATCAAGAACAAGTACCCATTGCCGGTGATCAATGATCTGTTTGACCAGCTGCAAGGAGCTAAAGTGTTTTCGAAGATCGATCTGCGATCAGGATACCACCAGTTGAAGATCGAGAAAAAGATATACCTAAGACAGCTTTCACCACAAGGTACGGGCTTTATGAGTATACTATTATGTCATTTGGATTGACTAATGCCCCTGCCTATTTCATGAGTATGATGAATAAGGTATTCATGGAGTTCTTGGAGAAGTTTGTTGTGGTGTTCATTGATGATATCTTGGTATACTCAAAGAATGAAGAGGAGCACAAGGAGCATTTGTGTTTAGTTCTCGAGAAGCTCCGGGAACATCAGTTATATGCCAAGTTCAGCAAGTGTGAATTTTGGCTGAAGGAAGTTGGATTCCTTGGACATGTTATATCAGGAGAAGGTATAGCAGTAGACCCCACCAAGGTTAAGTCAGTCACCGATTGGCTATCACCCACCACAGTTGGAGAAATCTGCAGTTTTCTTGGACTCGCAGGATATTATCGGAGATTTATCAAGAATTTTTCTAAAATTGCGAAGCCCATGATAGAGCTGTTAAAGAAGGACACTAAGTTCAAATGGATAGAAGAATGTGAGGCCAGTTTCCAGGAGTTGAAGAAACGACTGACTACAGCCCCACTGCTGATTCAGCCAGATATACGCAAGGATTTCCAAGTGTATTGCGATGCCTCTCGCTTAGGACTTGGAGGAGTGCTTATGCAGGACGGAAGAGTTGTTTCATATGCCTCACGTCAACTTCGACTGCATGAGTTAAATTATGCCACTCATGATTTGGAGTTAGCAGCCGTAGTGCATGCTCTCAAGACTTGGAGACACTTTCTTGTTGGAAAACGTTGTGATGTGTACACGGATCATAAAACTTTGAAGTACATATTCACCCAGAAGGAGCTGAACCTCAGGCAGAGGAGATGGTTGGAGCTTATAAAGGATTATGACATGAAGCTGCACTATCATCCAGGCAAGGCCAATGTCGTAGCAGACGCTTTGAGCCGGAAGAGTTATGTCAATACTCTCCTAACGGGTGGGTTGCCAAAGGAGTTAGCCGAGGATCTCAGGGAACTTCGTTTGGAGATTGTTCCCAGAGGTTTTGTTGCAGCGATGGAGTTCAGTCTACATTGTTGGGAAAGATTCGTGAAGCTCAGAAGGACGACAAGGAAATTGCCGAGATAAAGGAGAGAATGAGCAAAGGAAAGGCCAAAGGATTTCGTGAGGATGAGCACGACACCTTGTGGTTCGAGGACCGTGTTTATGTGCCCAATAATGTAGAAATCAGGAAGTTGATACTATAGGAAGCTCATGACTCGCCATACTCGATACACCCCGGTAACACCAAGATGTATTTGGATTTGAAGGAGCGTTTCTGGTGGACTGGTATGAAGAAGGATATTGCTGAGTATGTAGCCATATGTGATGTATGTCAGAGAGTGAAGGCAGAACATCAGAAGCCAGCAGGATTACTGCAGCCTATGCCGATACCCGAATGGAAGTGGGATAAGCTTGGCATTGATTTTATCACCGGATTACCCAGGACCCGATCGGGATATGATTCTATCTGGGTAGTAGTGGATTGCTTGACCAAAGTAGCTCACTTTATCCCAGTGAAAACCACTTACACAAGTGCGAAGTTGGCCAAGATATATATGACCAGGATCGTGTGTCTGCATGGAGTTCCGAGGACCATCGTATCAGATAGAGGAACACAGTTTACTTCAAAGTTTTGGCACCAGCTGTACCAGACTTTGGGAACCAGACTAGAGTTCAGTACATCTTTTCATCCACAGACAGATGGACAGACTGAGAGAGTCAATCAGATTCTGGAAGACATGTTGAGAGCTTGTGCGCTAGACTATGGATCTAGTTGGGATGACAACTTGCCCTACGTGGAGTTTTCATAAAACAATAGCTACCAGGCCTGTTTGAAGATGGCACCGTTCGAAGCCCTGTATGGAAGAAGGTGCAAAACACTGTTGATGTGGGACGAAGTTGGAGACTGTCAGTTGTTTGGACCAGATTTGTTCAAAGAGTCAGAAGAGAAGGTTAAGATGATCCGAGATAGACTGAAGGTAGCTCAGTCCAGGCAGAAGAGTTATGCAGATTCGAAACACAAGGAGGTAGTCTATGAAATCGGAGACTGAGCATATCTTCGTGTGTCACCTCTGTGAGGAGTTAAACGTTTTGGAGTTAAGGGAAAGTTAGCCCCGAGATTTGTAGGACCATACCGAGTTTTGGAACGTATGGGAGAAGTGGCCTACAAGTTGGAGTTACCCGAAGGACTGTCATGAGTTCATGATGTGTTTCACGTTTCCCAGTTGAAGAAGTGTCATGCTGAGATGGCCGATATTCCTCTGAGAGATATAGTGCCCCTGGAAGCAATTCATTTGGACAGTGATTTGACCTATGAGGAGAAACCTGTCAAGATTCTTGAGTTTGCCAGCCGGGTTACTCGCAGCAAGATTATCAAGTTTTGTAAAGTTCAGTGGAGCCACCATACCGAGGATGAAGCCACCTGGGAACGAGAGGATGATCTACGGAAGGACCACCCACACCTATTTTCTAGCCAACCCAAATCTCTAGGGCGAGATTCATCTTAAGGGGGGTAGGTTTGTAACATCCCAAATTTCCAATTTGGAATGTTATACATAGGTCATCCATGCATATCATATTTTTATTGCATTTCGTTTTGCGATCCTCAAAATTCTAAGCAACTCAATGACCTACGGAGAGAGTTGGGGATTTCACGTTTTTCATATTTGAATTTTATCAAATATCGAAACAAGGATCACTTTGATTCTTATTATTTTTCTCTTCGAAAATATTTCATATTAAAATATATGAGAGGAGATAATATGACTTCTCCAAAATAAATGAAATATTGGAGGAAATTTTTTAAAATCAAATAAGAATTTTTATTTGGATTTTATTGCAATTTTATTTGAATTAGGAAAATATGCATTTTTAAAAATTGCATTAGAGGCCCACATAAATGTTCACTTTGTCCGAAATATTATTAGAGAACCGCGAAAATTTATTTCAGGATTTTTGGAGTTCGTTTAGTATTTCTTTTAATTGTTTTTCTGCGTCAGGTATTGTTAAAAAAAGTAACTGACCTACCGGGCCATGTCCGGCTAGGACACTGCGCCCGGGTCCCCTTTAAAGCCTGCCCGAGCCGGCGCCTCAGCCTACCCCAGCACCCGCCCAAACCCTAGCGCGCTGCGCCGCCCGCCCGCCCGATCCGCGCCGCCGCTTCGCAGCGTCGCCTCGCCGCGCCACCTCGCTGCCACCTCACCGCCCCGCCGCCGGACCCGATCCCGTCGGAGGTATAACCGCCGCCGCCGGTTTTCGCGAGAAAACCGTTCGTTTTTTTAAGAAACCCTAGTTCGTTCTTTTTTCTAGATCGGTTTTGTTTCGGTTTTTCTCGGTTCGGTTAAATAGCGGACGTTCGTCCGTACGTTCGTTTTAACGAACGCTGTTCGTCCGTTAGCCGCAGGCAGCGAACGTTTGTTCGTTAGCCTGTTCATCAGTTTTTCTTTTTCCAGGGTTGTCCGTGATTATTTTCGATCGCGATTTCTGCCCTGATCTTCGTTCTAGTATAACTTTTCGCTCGTTTATCCAAATGAGGTGAAACAAGCGTCTAGATCTTTGTCTCGAAGCCCTCTTTCTGTTTAACCAACTTGAACAAGATTTTGGTACTGTAAATTTGACTTCAGTCCAGATTAGTAATCGGATTTTGTTTCTTTCGCAGTTTGAGTTTCGTTGCTCCATTTGATTTGATTCTTTTTGCAAACCGGAGTTCTTTAGTTGAACTTTCTGGTTAGATCTTCTTATTTGAGTTTTACCCGTGCATCTTTGCTTGGTTGCTTATGTATGCTATTGTTTGCTTGCGATAGAATTCCCGGAGTGCGATGCGTGCTACTACGAGTCACTAGGTTTTGCGGATCGTCAGCAAGGCAAGTAACACATTGATCATACTCTTTTCATACCCAGTTTTTTATGCATTAGTATCAATCCTGAAACATTGCATGATTAGGATGTGATTAACTTGTGGGTATTGGGAAGTAGTTGATGAGGTAGAACCTATTGCCCTGTTTATTACCAAACCCTTGGGAGTTACTTCTACGTTATGCTTATATTGCTATGCTATACTCATAGAGGTGGTTTGGGTGAGTGAATCAATGACAGATGTGAGATTTTGAATTAATGGTTCAACTTAAGGTGGCAACTTTAATACACATCTGGGTGGATTGTTGGTTTGGGCACCTGGAGAATCCAGTGTTGTCCTAGGATATCCCGGAGTACCCGTGTGATCATCCTATGGTCTGCCACCCAGGCTCAAAGGGATCATAAGATTATTCATGCTAGAAACTTCCGTGTGCAGCCACAAGCTATTATGGGCTCTAGCATAGTTGAGTATGTTGCATGACCTCTTTTAGTGGTGGGCTAGCAGATGTAGAGGGAAAGTAGGTGTAACTGTCCACCCAGAGTAAAGAGTTAGTGCTTCTGAAAGACTGTGTCTCGGTCACCCGTTTCTCAAACACCATGTAGTGCGAGAAATCCAACGAAGGAGATCGAGTCTTGTGGGGAAAAGTGCGCAAACCTCTGTAGAGTGTACAAACTAATCATGGTTAGCCGTGTCCCCGGTTATGGACATCTTGAGTATCTGGTTCTTGGATTTTCATAAGGATCTCATCACTCTAATTTAATTTGTTGGGTTGATAATTACTTTGAAATTGTGATTGAGTTGGAGGAACCTTCTCAATGTTGCTCAACTACCATGATAGTTAAATAAAATATATTCCTTTGTTGTAGGAAAAGATTGGCTTTTCGCAAAAACATATTAACCATAGAGCCTCCACCAGCCATATATGCATGTAGTGATAGCATTTATTCTGTTCATTGCTCTATTGTGTTACTATGCCAGCATATTCCATGTGCTGACCCATTTTCGGGCTGCAACGTATTCATGTTGCAGACTTTTCAGACGAAGAGTAAGGTTCGCTAGGCCGTTGTCGTGCACTCAGCTATGCCGTTGGAGTTGATGGACTCACTTTATCTTCCAAGCCTTTCGCTGTTATCTTATTTAGATGGCCTTAAGCCATATTTTTTGTAATAAGTTCTCTTTTGAGACACTCGATGTAATAAGTGTGTGATTGCTACTCTGTTATAAATCCTTCGAGTACTGTGTGTGTCAGCATTACCGATCCAGGGATGACACTTAAGCACAGAGACTTGACCGTCCGAGGTCGGGTCGCTACACTTCATCACCATCCTCATCTCTTTTACGCGGTCCACTCTCCCGCACCCTGCTGTAATCCCCTGCTTGAACATGGTTCTTTATGCCACATATTATGATCCAATGATGTGTTGCCATCTTATGATGTTTTGAGTAGATTTCTTTTGTCTTTTGGGTTGACTGATGATCTAGATTGGTTTGAGTTGTATGTTCTATTTTGGTGCTGTCCTATGGTGCCTTCCGTGCCACGCACACGTGAAGGATTCCCGCTGTAGGGTGTTGCAATATGTTCATGATTCGCTTATTGGGGGTTGCTTGAGTGACAGAAGCATAAACCCAAGTAAGGAGGTTGTTGCGTATGGGATAAAGGGGGCTTGATACTTTAATGTTGTGGTTGGGTTTTACCTTAATGATCTTTAGTAGTTGCGGATGCTTGCTAGAGTACCAATCATAAGTGCATATGATCCAAGGGAAAGTATGTTAGCTTATGCCTCTCCCTCATATGAAATTGCAATGACGACTACTGATCTTGTTAACAATTGCCTAGGATAATTCTGCACACTGACCCATCATTATTCCACACTCGCTATTTACAATATATAGTAATATATTCTAACTTTATGTTAACAGCACCTACTTTTATATTTTAGTTCTCCGATATCATGCAAAGTTATCCTATTCATACCCACAACATAGTTTTATTTCTCGTTTCTAGATGGAAGTAAACGTTCGGTGTACGTAGAGTCGTATCAGTGACAGATAGGACTTGAGAGAATATTGATCTTACATTTAGCTCCTTATGGGTTCGACACTCCATACTTATAACTTTTTCCACCCTTTGGAAATTTCTACTATGATTCCTTGCACTTGGGGATTATCAGCCATGGCAGCAGACGGTGGGGTGGCGGCAACGGCGGCCGGCAACAGCTGCCAACGGGCAGCGGTGGCGGAGCGTGTGGTGGGTGTTCCGCGCACACCCAACAGGGACGCCACGAGCACTACACTACACAGGGGACTGCGGCGCCACCGCGGTGTAGCCTCCCAGCTGGAGCTGTCCTCTGATGATGGCAGAGTGGCTGAGCGACGATGACAGACTAGTGACATTGGCGATTGTGGGAAAATGCGACGCAGGACTCATCGGCCGTGAGGGTTTATATAGCAGGCCAGTAAGCATTGGGATTTTGGGGGATTTCACCGAGTCGGGAGGGAAGCTTGCGCGGTACCTGCGTGGTTGCACGGGAACGGGCTCACCGACGATTAATTGGCGCCACTTGGAGCCACCGTTTGGCCAAAAGAACGCCCCCGCACGCTGCTCAAGCTTGCGCTCGAAGCTGTCTGCAGCAGCAGGGTGACAAGACATGCGAGAGGAGGACGAAAGGACACGTGCACATATGGTTAATAAAAAAATGTTTGCGATTTAATTACCTACTACCCCCGTCTTGGTTTATAAGTCGTCTTTGTATTTTCGTGCCAAATTTTGACTAGAGATTTAACTAATAAAATACAAATGCATGTCGCCAAAGATTATATCGTTGGATTCGTATTTGAAAATGAAGGAAATATGCCCTAGAGGCAATAATAAAGTTATTATTTATTTCCTCATATCATGATAAATGTTTATTATTCATGCTAGAATTGTATTAACCGGAAACATAATACATGTGTGAATACATAGACAAACATAGTGTCACTAGTATGCCTCTACTTGACTAGCTCATTGATCAAAGATGGTTGAGTTTCCTAGCCATAGACATGAGTTGTAATTTGATTAATGGGATCACATCATTAGGAGAATGATGTGATTGACTTGACCCATTCCGTTAGCTTAGCACTTGATCGTTTAGTTTACTGCTATTGCTTTATTCATGACTTATACATGTTCCTATGACTATGAGATTATGCAACTCCTGATTACCGGAGGAACACTTTGTGTGCTACCAAACGTCGCAACATAACTGGGTGATTATAAAGGTGCTCTACAGGTGTCTCCGATGGTAGTTGTTTAGTTGGCATAGATCAAGATTAGGATTTGTCACTCTGATTGTCGGAGAGGTTTCTCTAGGCCCTCTCGGTAATAAACGTCACTATAAGCCTTGCAAGCAATGTGACTAATGAGTTAGTTACGGGATGATGCATTACGGAACGAGTAAAGAGACTTGCCGGTAACGAGATTGAGCTAGGTATTGAGATACCGACGATCGAATCTCGGGCAAGTAACATACCGATGACAAAGGGAACAACATATGTTGTTATGCGGTTTGACCGATAAAGATCTTCGTAGAATATGTAGGAACCAATATGAGCATCCAGGTTCCGCTATTGGTTATTGACCGGAGATGTGTCTCGGTCATGTCTACATAGTTCTCGAACCCGTAGGGTCCGCATGCTTAAAGTTCTGTGACGATCGGCATTATGAGTTTATATGTTTTGATGTACCGAAGGTAGTTCGGAGTCCCGGATATGATCACGGACATGACGAGGAGTCTCGAAATGGTCGAGACATAAAGATTGATATATTGTAAGCCTACAATTGGACATCGGAAGAGTTCCGGGTAAAATCGGGATTTTACCGGAGTATCGGAGGGGTTACCGGAACCCCACGGGGGTTAATGGGCCTTGTTGGGCCCTAGTGGAGAGAGAGAGAGAGAGGGGCCGGCCAGGGCAGGCCGCGTGCCCCTTCCCCCTCTTGTCCGAATTGGACTAGGAAGGGGGGGGGGCGGCGCCCCCCTTTCCTTCTCCTTCTCCCCCTTCCTTAATTTCCCCCTCCTAGTAGGAGTAGGAAAGAGGGGAGTCCTACTCCTACTAGGAGGAGGACTCCTCCTTCTGGCACGCCATACAGGGCCGGCCGGCCTCCCCCCTTGCTCCTTTATATACGGGGGCAGGTGGGCACCCTAGAACACACAAGTTGATCATTGATCTCTCCCAGCCGTGTGCGGTGCCCCCCTCCACCATAATCCACCTCGGTCATATCGTAGCAGTGCTTAGGCAAAGCCTTGCGTCAGTAGCTTCATCAACATCGCCACCACGCCGTCGTGCTGACGAAACTCTCCCTCGAGCTCTACTGGATCGTGAGTTCGCGGGACGTCACAGAGCTGAACGTGTGCTGAACGCGGAGGTGTTGTACGTTCGGTACTGAGGATCAATCGATCATGAAGACGTACGACTACATCAAGCGCGTTGTCATAACGCTTCCGCTTAACGGTCTACGAGGGTACGTGGACGACACTCTCCCCTCTCGTTGCTATGCATCACCATGATCTTGCGTGTGCGTAGGAATTTTTTTGAAATTACTACATTCCCCAATAGTGCCATCCGAGTGAGGTTATTACATAGATGTTATATGCACGAGTAGAACACAAGTGAGTTGTGGGCGATACAAGTTATACTTCTTACCAGCATGTCATACTTTGGTTCGGCGGTATTGTTGGATGAAGCGGCCCAGACCGACATTACGCGTACGCTTAGGCGAGACTGGTTCTACCGACATGCTTTGCACACAGGTGGCTGGCGGGTGTCAGTTTCTCCAACTTTAGTTGAACCAAGTGTGACTACGCCCGGTCCTTGAGAAGGTTAAAACATCGCTAACTTGACAAACTATCGTTGTGGTTTTGATGCGTAGGTAGAACGGTTCTTGCTCAACCCGTAGCAGCCACGTAAAACTTGCAACAACAAAGTAGAGGACGTCTAACTTGTTTTTGCAGGGCATGTTGTGATGTGATATGGTCAAGACATGATGCTATATTTTATTGTATGAGATGATCATGTTTGGTAACAGAGTTATCGGCAACTGGCAGGAGCCATATGGTTGTCGCTTTATTGTATGCAATGCAATCGCCCTGTAATAGCTTTACTTTATCACTAAGCGGTAGCGATAGTTGTAGAAGCAATAGTTGGCGAGACAACAACGATGCTACGATGGAGATCAGGGTGTCGCGCCGGTGACGATGGTGATCATGACGGTGCTTTGGAGATGGAGATCAAAGGCACAAGATGATGATGGCCATATCATATCACTTATATTGATTGCATGTGATGTTTATCCTTTATGCATCTTATTCTGCTTTGTTTGACGGTAGAATTATAAGATGATCTCTCACTAAATTTCAAGGTAAAAGTGTTCTCCTTGAGTATGCACCGTTGCCAAAGTTCGTCGTGCCGAGACACCACGTGATGATCGGGTGTGATAAGCTCAACGTTCATCTACAACGAGTGTAAGACAGTTTTGCACACGCAGAATACTCGGGTTAAACTTGACGAGCCTAGCATATGCAGATATGGCCTCGGAACACTGAGACCAAAAGGTCGAGCATGAATCATATAGTAGATATGATCAACATAGTGATGTTCACCATTGAAAACTACTCCATCTCACGTGATGATCGGTTATGGTTTAGTTGATATGGATCACGTGATCACTTAGATGATTAGAGGGATGTCTATCTAAGTGGGAGTTCTTAAGTAATATGATTAATTGAACTTAAATTTATCATGAACTTAGTACCTGATAGTATTTTGCTTGTCTATGTTGTTGTAGATAGATGGCCCGTGTTGTTGTTCCGTTGAATTTTAATGCGTTCCTTGAGAAAGCAAAGTTGAAAGATGATGGCAGCAATTACACAGACTAGGTCAGTAACTTGAGGACTATCCTCATTGCTGCACGGAAGAATTACGTCCTGGAAGCACCGCTGGGTGCCAGGCCTACTGCAGATGCAACTGACGACGTTAAGAACGTTTGGCATAGCAAAGCTGATCACTACTCAATAGTTCAGTGTGCCATGCTTTACGGCTTAGAACCGGGACTTCAACGACGTTTTGAATGTCATGGAGCATATGAGATGTTCCAGGAGTTGAAGTTAATATTTCAAGCAAATGCACAGATTGAGAGATATGAAGTCTCCAATAAGTTCTACAGCTGCAAGATGGAGGAGAATAGTTCTGTCAGTGAACATATACTCAAAATGGGTGGGTATAACAATCACTTGATTCAACTGGGAGTTAATCTTCCGGATGATAGTGTCATTGAAAGAATTCTTCAATCACTGCCACCAAGCTACAAGAGCTTCTTGATGAACTATAATATGCAAGGGATGGATAAGACAATTCCCGAGCTCTTCGCAATGCTAAAGGCTGCGGAGGTAGAAATCAAGAAAGAGCATCAAGTGTTGATGGTCAACAAGACCACCCGTTTCAAGAAAAAGGGTAAAGGGAAGAAGAAGGGGAACTTCAAGAAGAACGACAAACAAGTTGCTGCTCAGGAGAAGAAACCCAAGTCTGGACCTAAGCCTGAGACTGAGTGCTTCTACTGCAAATAGACTGGTCACTGGAAGCAGAACTGCCCCAAGTATTTGGCGGATAAGAAGGATGGCAAGGTGCACAAAGGTATATGTGATATACATGTTATTGATGTGTACCTTACTAGAGCTCGCAGTAGCACCTGGGTATTTGATACTGGTTCTGTTGCTAATATTTGCAACTCGAAATAGGGACTACGGATTAAGCGAAGACTGGCTAAGGACGAGGTGACGATGCGCGTGGGAAATGGTTCCAAAGTCGATGTGATCGCCCTCGGCACGCTACCTCTACATCTACCTTCGGGATTAGTTTTAGACCTGAATAATTGTTATTTGGTGCCAGCGTTAAGCATGAACATTATATCTGGATCTTGAGACGGTTATTCATTTAAATCTGAGAATAATGGTTGTTCTATTTATATGAGTAATATCTTTTATGATCATGCACCCTTGAAGAGTGGTCTATTTGTGATGAATCTCGATAGTAGTGATACACATATTCATAATGTTGAAGCCAAAAGATGCAGAGTTGATAATGATAGTGCACCTTATTTGTGGCACTGCCGTTTGGGTCATATTGGTGTAAAGTGCATGAAGAAACTCCATACTAACGGACTTCTGGAATCACTTGATTATGAATCACTTGGTAGTTGCGAACCATGCCTCATGGGCAAGATGACTAAAACGCCGTTCTCCGGAACAATGGAGCGAGCAACGGATTTGTTGGAAATCATACATACTGATGTATGTGGTCCAATGAATATTGAGGCTCACGGCGGGTATCGTTATTTTCTCACCTTCACAGATGATTTGAGTAGATATGGGTATATCTACTTAATGAAACATAAGTCTGAAACATTTGAAAAGTTCAAAGAATTTCAGAGTGAAGTAGAAAATCATCGTAACAAGAAAATAAAGTTTCTATGATCTGATCATGGAGGAGAATATTTTAGTTACGAGTTTGGTCTACATTTGAAACAATGTGGAATAGTTTCGCAACTCACACCACCCGGAACACCACAGCGTAATGGTGTGTCCTGACATCGTAATCGTACTTTACTAGATATGGTGCAATCTATGATGTCTCTTACTGATTTACCGCTATCTTTTTGGGGTTATGCTTTAGAGACGGCTGCATTCACGTTAAATAGGGCACCATCGAAATCCGTTGAGACGACGCCTTATGAACTGTGGTTTGGCAAGAAATCAAAGTTGTCGTTTCTTAAAGTTTGGGGCTGCAATGCTTATGTGAAAAAGCTTCAACCTGATAAGCTCGAACCCAAATCGGAGAAATGTGTCTTCATAGGATACCCAAAGGAAACTGTTGGGTACACCTTCTATCACAGATCCGAAGGCAAGACATTCGTTGCTAAGAATGGAACCTTTCTAGAGAAGGAATTTCTCTCGAAAGAAGTGAGTGGGAGGAAAGTAGAACTTGATGAGGTAACTGTACCTGCGCCCTTATTGGAAAGTAGTTCATCACAGAAACCGGTTTCTGTGACACCTACACCAATTAGTGAGGAAGCTAATGATGTTGATCATGAATCTTTAGATCAAGTTACTACCAAACCTCGTAGGTCAACCAGAGTAAGATCCGCACCAGAGTGGTACGGTAATCCTATTCTGGAGGTCATGTTACTTGACCAAGGCGAACCTACGAACTATGAAGAAGCGATGGTGAGCCCAGATTCCGCAAAATGGCTTGAGGCCATGAAATCTGAGATGGGATCCATGTATGAGAACAAAGTGTGGACTTTGGTTGACTGGCCCGATGATCGGCAAGCCATAGAGAATAAATGGATCTTCAAGAAGAAGACTGACACTGGCGGTAATGTTACTGTCTACAAAGCTCGACTTGTTGTGAAAGGGTTTCGACAAGTTCAAGGAGTTGACTACGATGAGACTTTTTCACCCGTAGTGATGCTTAAGTCTGTCTGACTCATGTTAGCAATTGCCACATTTTATGATTATGAAATTTGGCAAATGGATGTCAAAACTGCATTCCTGAATGGATTTCCGGAAGAAGAGTTGTATATGATGCAACCGGAAGGTTTTATTGATCCAAAGGGGGCTAACAAAGTGTGCAAGCTCCAACGATCCATTTATGGACTGGTGCAAGCCTCTCGGAGTTGGAATAAACATTTTGATAGTGTGATCAAAGCATATGGTTTTATACTGACTTTTGGAGAAGCCTGTATTTACAAGAAAGTTAGTGGGAGCTCTGTAGCATTTCTAATATTATATGTGGATGACATATTGCTGATTGGAAATGATATAGAATTTCTGGATAGCATAAAAGGATACTTGAATAAGAGTTTTTCAATGAAAGACCTCGGTGAAGCTGCTTATATATTGGGCATCAAGATCTATAGAGATAGATCAAGACGCTTAATTGGACTTTCACAAAGCACATACCTTGACAAAGTTTTGAAGAAGTTCAAAATGGATCAAGCAAAGAAAGGGTTCTTGCCTGTGTTACAAGGTGTGAAGTTGAGTCAGACTCAATGCCCGACCACTGCAGAAGATAGAGAGAAAATGAAAAGTGTTCCCTATGCTTCAGCCATAGGCTCTATCATGTATGCAATGCTGTGTACCAGACCTGATGTGTGCCTTGCTATTAGCTTAGCAGGGAGGTACCAAAGTAATCCAGGAGTGGATCACTGGACAGCGGTCAAGAACATCCTGAAATACCTGAAAAGGACTAAGGATATGTTTCTCGTTTATGGAGGTGACAAAGAGCTCGTCGTAAATGGTTACGTCGATGCAAGCTTTGACACTGATCCGGACGATTCTAAATCGCAAACCGGATACGTGTTTACATTGAACGGTGGAGCTGTCAGTTGGTGCAGTTCTAAACAAAGCGTCGTGGCGGGATCTACGTGTGAAGCGGAGTACATAGCTGCTTCGGGAGCAGCAAATGAAGGAGTCTGGATGAAGGAGTTCATATCCGATCTAGGTGTAATACCTAGTGCATCGGGTCCAATGAAAATCTTTTGTGGAAATACTGGTGCAATTGCCTTGGCAAAGGAATCCAGATTTCACAAGAGAACCAAACACATCAAGAGACGCTTCAATTCCATCCGGGATCAAGTCCAGGTGGGAGACATAGAGATTTGCAAGATACATACGGATCTGAATGTTGCAGACCCGTTGACTAAGCCTCTTCCACGAGCAAAACATGATCAGCACCAAGACTTCATGGGTGTTAGAATCATTACTGTGTAATCTAGATTATTGACTCTAGTGCAAGTGGGAGACTGGAAGAAATATGCCCTAGAGGCAATAATAAAGTTATTATTTATTTCCTCATATCATGATAAATGTTTATTATTCATGCTAGAATTGTATTCACCAGAAACATAATACATGTGTGAATGCATAGACAAACATAGTGTCATTTGATTAGGAGAATGATGTGATTGACTTGACCCATTCCATTAGCTTAGCACTTGATCGTTTAGTTTACTGCTATTGCTTTCTTCATGACTTATACATGTTCCTATGACTATGAGATTATGCAACTCCCGATTACCGGAGGAACACTTTATGTGCTACCAAACGTCACAACGTAACTGGGTGATTATAAAGGTGCTCTACAGGTGTCTCCGATGGTACTTGTTGAGTTGGCATAGATCAAGATTAGGATTTGTCACTCTGATTGTCGGAGAGGTTTCTCTGGGCCCTCTCGGTAATGCACATCACTATAAGCCTTGCAAGCAATGTGACTAATGAGTTAGTTACGGGATGATGCATTACGAAACGAGTAAAGAGAATTGCCGGTAACGAGGTTGAGCTAGGTATTGAGATACCGATGATCGAATCTCAGGCAAGTAACATACCGATGACAAAGGGAACAACGTATGTTGTTATGCGGTTTGACCGATAAAGAACTTCATAGAATATGTAGGAACCAATATGAGCATCCAGGTTCCACTATTGGTTATTGACCGGAGACGTGTCTCGGTCATGTCTACATAGTTCTGGAACCCGTAGGGTCCACACGCTTAAAGTTCTGTGACGATCGGTATTATGAGTTTATATCTTTTGATGTACCAAAGGTAGTTCGGAGTACCAGATATGATCACGGGCATGACGAGGAGTCTCGAAATGGTCGAGACATAAAGATTGATATATCGAAGCCTACATTTGGACATCGGAAGAGTTCCGGGTAAAATCGAAGTTTTACCGGAGTGCCGGAGGGGTTACCGGAACCCCCCGGGGGTTAATGGGCCTTGTTGGGCCCTAGTGGATAGAGAGAGGGGCCGGCCAGGGCAGGCCGCGCGCCCCTTCCCCCTCTGGTCCGAATTGGACTAGGAAGGGGGGGGGGCGGCGCCCCCTTTCTTTCTCCTTCTCCCCTTCCTTTCCCCCTCCTAGTAGGAGTAGGAAAGAGGGGAGTCCTACTCCTACTAGGAGGAGGACTCCTCCTTCTGGCGCGCCATACAGGGCCGGCCGGCCTCCCCCCTTGCTCCTTTATATACGGGGGCAGGGGGCACCCTAGAACACACAAGTTGATCATTGATCTCTCCTAGCCGTGTACGGTGCCCCCCTCCACCATAATCCACCTCGGTCATATCGTAGCGGTGCTTAGGCGAAGCCCTGCGTCGGTAGCTTCATCAACATTGTCACCACACCGCGTGCTGGCGAAACTCTCCCTTGAGCTCTACTGGATCGTGAGTTCGCGGGACGTCACCGAGCTGAACGTGTGCTGAACGCGGAGGTGCCGTATGTTCGGCACTGAGGATCGGTCGATCGTGAAGACGTACGACTACATCAACCGCGTTGTCATAACGCTTCCGCTTAACGATCTACGAGGGTACGTGGACGACACTCTCCCCTCTCGTTGCTATGCATCACCATGATCTTGCGTGTGCGTAGGAATTTTATTGAAATTACTACGTTCCCCAACATAAAATAGTTTCTAATTATATAATTCTTATAACATGCATTAACATTTTATTGGTTAAATTTAAGGTGAAAATATGGCACAAAATATAAAGGGGACTAATAGACAAAGATGGAGGTAGTAGCACACGGCCGCTCTCTACGCAGCGTCGCAACTGCCGGGCGGCTTGTAGATGACCATTCCCTGCGTGTTCAACTGCTCTATGCGTGTGGTTGCTCACGGTTGAGGCGGCCGCGGCGCGCTCTGCTCGTGTCCCGCCGCGCGTGTTCTGCTCTTGCGTCCCACTGGGCGCTCTACCCTTGTCCCTCCATGCGCGCTACCAGTGTTAGGGGCCGGCGCACGATCACGTACGTTCGTGCTGCCATTATGCATGCGGTTGCGCCGGACGCGGCACCATGATGCAGTTACTCGCTGCAAAAACTGCCATGTGGATGCGCCGAGAATCTAGGCCACCCGGCCATTATTTATTCCCGTGGCCATTTACCTTCATCTCTCACGCCACACGACACAATAAGCACACCCACAACAACACATACATAGAGGACATCCAACGGTTACAATGGCGCTCCCCGTGGCTCTAATGGCATGCCCAGCGGCCGACGATGACAACGGGGGCAGTTGATCACGCATCACGTAGTGGACACCCACGTGAGGGGGAAGGCCCTCTCGGTGGTGTACACGAATGAGCCGGTCTCTATGGAGAGCTCCATCCAAACTATGGAGCAGTTGCTTGTTAAGGACAAGTACCAAGTGGTCGGCTTCGACCTCGAGTTCACCAGCGGTCGTGCCGGACACGATCAGAAGGTTGTCATCGCCCAGTTGTGCATGCGACATGACGTCCTCATCTACCACTACCACCTGGCCACAAGGCCTTGGAGAGTTTCTCCAGGTTTATCAACAACTCTGACTATAGTTTCGCTATGGTGGACACCACCAATGATCTAAAAGCGCTCAAGGTTTTGGGCTTGACCTGCCAGAATCTTGTCATCATCCACGACCACTACAAGGCCTGGGGCAGCGACAACAACAAACAGAACTCCCTGGTTGACCTCGCCTCGGCCATCATTGACCCCTACTACATGAAGATGAAGGATGAGCGCAAGAAGGACAAGAACGCATGGCACAATGTCTGCATCAGAGACTGGATGAAGAACACATCAAGTACGCGGCCAAGGACGCGTACAGAAGCTACGAGATGTACAGGTGGATCATTGACATGAGGAAGTGTCTTCTTCCTGCCCCAGACGAGGGATCGAGCCACAGAGCAGTGGCAAGAGCGTCGCAAGAAGTAGATGACTAGACGATCGTTTCTCCTAGTTTAGAATGCATGCAATTGTTTATTGAGGTGTGTGCGAATGATCTGTATAGTCACTTATGTAATTGGATATTTATTTCAGTTATATATATACACAGCCGGTCTATTCTGCTAATATTAGCAGAATAGTTATTCTGATAACACTTCCGCACTGCACGCTCAACAGAAGCGAACTGCATCGTTTGTACGTTGGGCACTGCAATGCTTCACGGGAGAACTGCTTCATTTTCTTGCAGTCCACCCGCGTTTTCTGTGTGGAATCGGGTGTTGCGGGATGATTTAATTTGTTTCTGGATCTCATTTGACCTTTATTCTTTGTAGTTTACAGGAAAAGCGACTAGAATGTCTGCAAATCGAGTGATTTGGCAGACGAGCTTTCTCTGTTCGTTCATGTTCGCGTCAGATGCGACTTTTTTGTGCTCGGATGTTGTTTGTTAGTAAGAATTCTTTTATTGCGTTCGTTTTAATCTATCCATTTACTCTACAATTTGTTAATTTTTAGGAGTTAGTTTTCAATTCCTGTGAATTTGATTGTGTGGGCGGGCGAGCTTCGTCCGCTCCTCTGTTTTTGTTGATTTTTTGGATTTTGTGCGTCGATGCCTTTTTGAATCTTGTAATTATTGTCACTGTTGGTTTGAATTCATTGTATTGCGGGTATAATCCTCATTTTTTGAATTGCAATTTTTAAATAAAAGCTGATGCTGTTCGTCCAGTTGCCGTGTGTTACATGTAATTTTTTGCGGGGTATTTTTCGATAGTTTAGTGGTTGGACAATATTTAGGCGAGTTATGGAAGTGCGAGTGAATTGGCACCTCTGTTAGTCTAGCACATGTCTGGATTTCTACTGCTTTAATTTTATTGTTGTAGTTCTGGCATACGTTGTAGTGCACTGCATTTTCATTAGTAGTGTACTTCGTTGTAGTTGCATTACTGTGGTCATGGCAGCTTATGAGATTTCTCTTTTCTTAAATTGCATTCTGTGTTTTAGAGGACATCATGATATGCACTTTCGTACTACATTAGCAGTTTGGTTAATCTTCTATTCTGCTATTAGAATAGATGGTCCATTATATGCTTGTGTTAGTTGAATAGTTATTATGACAATTTTTTTAAACTGTATACTATGAGAATTCTTTTGAACATCATATGTTAACTGCAAAGTTTTGACCATTCGCATTGCATTGTTACTGTTCAGAGGACTGCTTTTTATATATTTAGGACCACGCTATGTGTTTGAGAGAACTGCATTACTACCATCAGCAACTTGTCTAAAAAGGGTGATAAAATGATGCAGATGAGGTTGCATACTTTAAATAGGCATCGTTCAGATTGTCTGATGGACATAATTTTAAAAGCATACAACTTAAGCAAAGCATTAGAAATTTGCCACCGATGGCTTGCTTCATATTAGACAGCCTACAGTGCAAATATTGTAAACTTCAGGGAGTCTTGTTCTTTGTAGAAAAACACCATGGCCACTTCTACGACCTCAAAGCCATTCTGGGAGACAAAATCTTTCCAACCAGTAGTTATGTTGATGCAGTCTTCAGAGTCGATGTGGTAGTCAGCTTGCATGTCTACATACCCATTCTTGTGTTGTGTCTCCAAAGTAACCTTCCCTGAACTCGGAGCAGGAAATTTTATTGTGGATGGCCGTTTCTACATTTTGGAATGGATGGAAAAAGAATGTTTATAAGTAAACAACAACTGTTTTTCTTTATACTTAGGATGATTTGTTTATGTTGACTTAAATATGTACATATATATGACTACTATTTTAGAAATTAGTTGCAATGTATGAACAAACTTATATACGAAATTGACCTCTAGTTTTACTAGGATATATATTATACTGTAACATGTTTGTACTGCAAGGTCATTTACAGTGTACTTTGCTAGCATGTTAAGAGAACTGCAACACTGATCTACTGACCCTCTTTTTTGTTTGTGTGTTGGGGTTCTGATCTAACTAGTGTCGATACCTGGTGTGGTACTGAAGAAAAATAGGTGGAACTATCTAGTCTTAATAGCTAACAAATCTGAACAACAATACAAATTCTGTTTGTATTTGTTGACACTACTGAACAAATTGGTGGAAATATACATTCAGATGTGGATTTGCAGCCTAGATTATGTCGAAAATTATGAGGGAAAAAACATACCCAACTTTCCCGCAGGTCTGCGGGTGTGAGGCGATGAAGAAATGGTGCCCGAAACCCCCTGTTGGGTATCATCAGGCACGCGAGCATGCTGCGCCACTCGGTGTTGGTGAGCTCTAGACCCTCTGCATACACGCATGTGTCCGCTACCAGCGCCATCCTTGCCAAACACCCACACTTACAGTCCATGGCGGGTTTAGTGGAATTTCAGAGAATAGCTGGGGATGCGAGGAACCCTAGATCTACGATTTGAAGAAAAACAGGAACGGGGGGAGGAGTTGTGTCAGTCTGGAGCACGAATGGATAGGTTTTTATGCAACCAATTGAGCAACGGAAGTAATAAATGTTGTGGTTGGTGTTAGGTGGTGGATTGATTTTGATTCAGTGTACGCGAATGCATTTGAGAAGCAACAGGACTGCTTACTTGAATATAGCGAACTGCATTGTCGTATCACAACGAACTGTGGAACGCGTGGTTGGGCCTGTGTTTGTGGAGTGGTATGTGGGATTTTTTAAAATTTTCAGCAGCCTCTCTTTTGCCTGTTGGGCCTGTGTTTGGGGAGCGAAGACGTATTCGGCCCAAGTCGGCCTGTCAGCACGTCTGGTTCCCGATGCGTTGTGTGTGCGCCCTAATGTTTAGTCCCACCTCGCCCGCCGAGGGCGCGCCCGACCTTTTTGTATGCACTGGCGAGGCAACAGTATTGAACTCCTCTGGTTACTTATTTGGGCGCTTATACACGACGCTCACTTCTCTATGCTCTCTGACCTATGGGCCCATGTGTGCCCGGCCCCATAAATCGTGGCTCAGAACGACTTGCCTGCTGTGGGCGCAGATCTACTACAAGACTGGCTGGGGCCTGGTTGCACCTGGGTGGTCAAATTTTTTCTTTGTACTTTTTCGTCTTGCATATTTTTCAAATGTAGGGGCGTGGACTGCTTAGTAAATCATTTGTGCACTGCATTGATCATGTTTCTGTACTGCATGTTCACATATTCCGCACTACATATACAAGTCGCATTTTCTTTTCGTGTTTTTGCTCTTATGTATTCTTTTTTCTAGTGTACGGCGTGCACTGCTTTGTTGGGTATGTGTGCACTGCATTCGACAGAGTCCTATACTGTATGCGTACACATTTTGCACTGCATGCGTCCTATTTGCGCACTGCATCTTCATCCATTTTGTGCACTACTCGAATCTAATGATACATAAGCAAACAACAGAAAGCAAATGATCACAAGCATTCTGTATGACAAGTTCATCACCAGCAAACTAAGTTCAATAGAAAGCAATCTAACATAATCAAAGTTGATCATTACAAGTGATTTTGCATGACAAGCAAACAAAGTTCAGCAAAAACAAATGATCACAAGCAAACTAACGATACATAAGCAAACAACAGAAAGCAAATTTGATGATAAATCTAAAACGACGCTAGCATTGTTGGCTCTTGGCCGGCACTGTGTGCTTCTTCACCAGGTAGCGTCTCCCCATCCCCAGCTGCTCCTAGCGCGTTTCTTGGGGGGCTCCTCCTTCTCCAGCTTTGCACGGCGAAGCCCGTCCATGGTGAGGGTGATGCGGTTCCATATCTCGTACGCTGCGTAGGCGTCCTTTGCCGCGTACTCGATGTACCTCATGGACAGAGGCAGGGTGGCCTAGAGCCTGTGTTCATCGTCGGTGATCTTCTTCTTCATATTGTTGTAGTAGTCGTCGATGAGCATGCCGGAGACGTCTCCAAGGGAGTCCAACTCCTTGGTTGCCTCGGGCACCTTCCGCTCCTTCTAGATGTCGATGAAGTTGGCGACCTCTAGATTGACGCGCTCTAGCCTGGTTTTGTCGCCGTCGATGGAGAAGCCAGCAAAGGTGTACCTGAGGTCGGCGAGGAAGTTGTCGAAGACGGTGCACCTTTGAGCGCCGCTCAGTTGGAAGAGCAGCACCGGCTGAGCCTTGCCGATGGAGAGTTGGACGAGGGGCCGGTTTCTGCGTTGCTTCAGGCTCGTTGTTGTACTCGAGATCAATGCCGACGATCTTGTGGCACTGGAGCCTGAGGTGGCACTCGTACTGCGCGAGGGAGATCGCCATCTACTTCTTCTCGTTGGTGTGGATGACGTGCAACTTGGTGTTGCCGTGGGCCTCCACATCCCTGTACTCATCGGAGAACGCCATCGCCGGTAGTAGGGCTTGGTGTTTTCTGTGGAGATCGATGTGATGGAGCAATTTGGTGGCAGCGCAATGGATACTTGTGTTGTTGTGGATGAGAAGGCCTTTGGCAGGGGTCTGAATTTAAAGGGGGGGTGAGGGGGGTGGGATGGCCGCATCGGATGAACTACACGATCTTGCTGACGATGCGGTTGTGCAGATCGTGGGTTGGTGTTGCGTCTGGGATCGTGGGTTTGTGGTGATGGAACCGCTTGGATTGGGTGGTTGTATGCGAACGTGGTTTTTTTAACATGGTTTTATTTTATTTTTGATCAGTAATTTTTTTTAACCACCACTTTCTGTGCGAACGGGCATTTGTCACGCTTATATTTATCGTACGTGTTCACGGAACTGCATTGGTTATCATACCGCACTGCATTGTCTATCAAAAAGAACTGCATTTTGTCTATAGGTGCGTACTGCACCGTTTTTTGCGTGTCCTTGTTGCAGCCCCTGGAAAAAAGTACAATATATTTTGCTGGGGAGTAGACAGTGTATTTATTCATGCAGGTAATCCGAAACTGAATTGCTTAATATTTCATACTGCTTCATCTAACCAAATGCACTGCATTTCTCTAGAGCTGCGTACTGCATCTGTTTTTGTGTGTACTTGCTACAGTCCCTGGCACGGGAGGGGGGCGGGTTGGCCCCCCTTTTTTTGAAGGTAGATTTTTTTCGGATGCGTTATCTTAACACGCGCGTTGTTTTTGAATTTAACTTTTTTACGAAATGCATGTATTTTATTTTGTTTTACTGTTTGAACTTCATTGTTCTTCATAGAGAACTGCATCATGTGCCTTTCGATGTAGTCCGTCTTATTTAGCCGGCCTGTTTTATGTAACCCTTTCCCATGCGGCCTCGTACGTGGCCCTCCCAGGTGATCCCATCACTCCGCTCATAGGGAGAGACACCGAGAAGAAACCCATCTCCTCTCTTGCAGTGTCTCCCGAAGCATATGTACGTCGAGCAAAATCACTGTCGCCCGCAGCAACTGCCGTCGCCCGCGGAACCGCCGCCCCCAAGAGGTCCTTATTCCTGCATTCCGCGTCGCCGTCCGCTCCCCCAGCCCTTCCCGCTCCGCTCCCGCAGCCCTTTCCCGTCCGTTCCCACTGCCGCCCGCACCGCCGTTCATCCCCTTTTTTGTGGTATGTTCCCCTTAGCCTCGGTCTTGATCGTCCCCTCGTCTAGTTTTGTGATTCTCATAGTTGCTGTTGCATTTTTTGCTTATGTATTTTTCCATAAGCAGGCGATTTTATCTCGATTTGAAGTCGATACTCGTGTGTGCTCTGTAGGCAGAGCAAGGTGCATCTAGGGTTTCGTCAGATTTCGCCGATTTTGTTGCTTATATCTGTCACTTCATCCTTGTGCTGCAGGCAAACGCCATGTCTTCGCCGAACAGAGTGGGAGGAGGAGTTTAGGGTATGTGGACTGCTTATTTTTGGCTTTGTTTATTTTGTTTGATGTTTATCTAGTTTCCTAATTCATCATGCATATTTGTTTATGCTATGTTATTTGTCAGAGTTCCTTTGCATTATTTGTCATGTGATGTTTTGTAATTTCTGTTTCTGTTTTTTTAATCCAGTAGGTGATTGCAGTGGTCATAATGATACACCAATTGGCTCTCGTTGTCCTGGTGGTAAAGATCATGGTGGTGAGGGAGGACATCAAGTGAATTTGCCAATTGAATCTTTTCCCGTAAGTGTGGCCCCTCCTTCCGGTATGCGAATGCTTTGTTTATTTTGTGTATGCTGCTTACTTGATGTTGTACAAATTGGCGTTTCCTTGCTGTATCTAGTCTGGCATTTTGTTGGGAACAAACGTGAAGTTAGTGTATGCAGCACTGCATTTATTTGTATATGTGAACTCCACTATATGTATGTGTGAACTGCATTGTTGTTTTATTCAAGTTTTTTTTACAATTCATTAATTTTTATTTAGCTTATGATTGGAGCACTGCATTTATTATGTGTCTAAGTGTACTGCATTTGTTCTTTTTGTGCACTTTTGAACGACCATAGTTAAACTTCATTTTGACGCAGTGTCTGTTTTCCATGCTCGGGCGCCTGGGTTTGAGGAGGTTACTCAATTGATTGTCCATTATTTTGCAGAGGGTGATGTTGGTGTGAGCTTTGACCAGAGACATCCCGTCTTGTCTGAAACACAATCATAGTGTTTTGATGGTACAGAGGAAGTTACACAGGAGTGGATGGTCTCGGAACAACTTCGTGCATATGAATTGAAGCAAAGAAAGAAGAAGTTGAGGTTTGAAAGTGACTCAAAAGAGTGTGCGGAGAAGGAGAAGCAGAGGAGAGCTGCAGATGGTGCCAGGGGTGCCAAAATTTTCAAAGTGAAGCAGCCTGCTTTGCAGAAGAAGAGGCTGAGTTCTGTTGCTGAGGAAGGTGGTACTCCTCGGCGGAGTCCACGTGTTGCTGGCATGAACAAGAATCTTGGTAAGAGAACTGCTGAAGCTGGTGGAAAGGATCCTCAGCGCAAGCGACTGCATGTCAGTGAAGGTCTGACGATGACGACTTTGTGCTTGCTGATTTTGTGAGGGATGTTCATACTGGTAGACGCAAAGACTGTGGTTCATCTAAGAGTCTACCCAAGCGTGCCCGTGATGATGGCGATGAAGGTGTTGGTGCTGACTCTGGCGAGGAGGCAGATATTGTTCCAAAGGTTTGTTGAAGTGGACTGCATTTGTTTCCTTTCATTGTCATTCTATCTGTGTTTTCTCTGTCTCTTTTTTGGCTAATCTTCTAATGTGGACTGCATTCTCTTTACACAGAGGAAGAAGTCTAGTAAGAGCAATGCAACTGAAGATGATGCTGAGGGAGATGATTCTTGATTTAACAAGACCATATGTTTGTCGCTTCCCACTGTTTGCAAGGCTGCTGCTTTATTGAAAGACGCACACTGTAGTCATGTTCAAGATGCTGGATTTGGTGTTGTCTTTGAACTGACAGTAAAGAAAAATGTGTCGCGCATTCCTATGTGCTATCTGATGGGAGTGATTGACCCTGCCACCATGATAATGAACTTTGGGAATGGCAGGGTTCTTCGAATCAATCGTGATGCAGTTCATCACATTTTGATTTACCTATGGGACGTCACAATTTGGTGTGCCCCGGGCCTGCAGTTTGTTTGGGTAGGGTTGCTGCAATGGTAGAGAACATGGATTATGCGGCTATGGTGCAGATGGAATTTTGTCAGCTTGTTGTTGATGAGTTTCAGGCAGCTATGGTGAGGTGGCAAACAGAAGGCAGCAAGCAGAATTGTGCACAGGGCTGTGCCATTGTCCCCCTGATTATGTATCTTGATTGCTTGAAGCTTCGCAAATTTTCAGTTATGCACACGTTGATGCCACGTGCGTCATAAATGACGACCAAGGACCTAATTAAGTTATACAATGAGGATGTGCTTGTCAAGGGAAAGATTTACTAGGAAACTTACAAAATTAGGAAGCTGTCGGTTAGTGCATCTGAGGTTTTAATATCAGATTTTTTTAAAAGGTGCAGTCATTATAAATCTGAACTTTTTAGTACTCACATGTCTACTTCTATTTGCTTCTTGTCTTTTTTTGTAGTGGAAGGCGTCAGGTGATATTGTGTACAACCGTCCTGCTGCAGTTCTATGTGGCAGCTCTGATGCGGGGCCTAGCACTCATGCTAGGTTTTATGAGCCTATTTGTAGCCAGCTTCCTGCTTGTGATGATGAGGTGCCGTGTACTCGTGGTTTCACGGCTCGTCAGATGTTTGACAATAGAAGCTCTTCTAAACAGACATTTGTTGGCGGCAAAAAAAAGAGGAGATTGATGAGCTTCTTCTGAATGTTTTGAAGTTGACTGAAGATTTGCCAACCTCTGGTGACAGGTTGAGGACAGTTGCTGGTTTTTTCCCTATTGGCCATGGCCCACGAGATGAAGATATTGTTGCTGCTCACAATTTTGATTGCGACGTGGTTGAAAGCCTGAAGATTGCAGTGACGAATATTCGGTCTTAGTATGCTCAGTTGAAACATTCACAGGAAGAAAAATGTGGTCGCTATGAGAAGGATGCTGAGCATTTTTTGGATGAAATGTACCGTCAGGACGCTGGCGTCGGCGCTGATAATGTACGTTCTAAGTTTTTTGTGCCTCTGAACCTCTTTTGTGTATTATGTGGACTGCTCCTCACTATTTGTTTTTTGTGATAGGCTGGAGTGGAATCTTCTGGTGTCCATGGATCTAGGGACGATGGAATTGGTCAAGTACAAGTACTTCTGCCATGTTTGTTTCTACCATGCGTCTGTCTTCTTGAACTTGCATCTTTTGCTTTCCTTTTTATTGTATTTTTTGTGTACTTCACGATTGTAAAGTGTGTACTGCTTGTGCATAGTTGAAGTTTTTTTCTTTTTTGGTCGTTACCATCTTATTTTCGTTTTTGGTTTGTTCTATGCCTGTAGACTGGAGTTGCTGCTTGTGATGTGCACAGTGATTCCTACGATGGCTCTGGGAAGGATGAGGACTTGGCTGGTGCATCGTCCCCTCCGGATGTTGTAGCTGATAAGGTATAGTTGAATTACTTTTTCTGGTAGTGGGTTTTAATCTAATTTTCTATTGTTGTTATAAGCTTGATTTACGTTGTTCTGTTCACTCATATGCATTTCTTTTACATATGTGAGCTACATAGTTTTATTGTGTGAGCTTCAGTCTTTGACAGAAGTGAACTGCGGTTCTTTTCGCATACGTGGGCCGCAGTCTTTTACATGTGTAAGCTTCAGTATTTAACAGAGCTGAACAGCAGTGTTTGACAAAGTGAACTGCAGTTCTTTTTACATATATGTACTGCAGTTATTTGGCAAATGTGGGTTGCAGTTATTTTTGCATATATGGACTGCAGTTGTTTTGCATATGTGGACTGCAGTCTTTGACATAAGTGACCTACATGTTGTTGTGTTAATAATCCCCACGCTCATTTGTGTCATTGTGTCTTTTTTTAGACTTTTCACAGGCTGGAGATGAAAACGTAGAAGTTCATGTTGATGTGAACCAGGGGGATTATGCTGTTGCGGGCGGTGGCAATGTTGATGCTTCTGTATCGGTTGCCGTCCACAGTGGAGAACCATCTGTAGCTCAGGAATCCCACTATGCTGTTTCCCCTAGTCGGCACGAAGATTATGATTTTGGCATTGAAAAGCCGCTGGAGAATGTCGTTCCTGCTGGTAGAGTTGCTACTTCTCCTGTTTGTCGGCGGCCAGCGATGTTCCTGCTGTATTCAGAATGGAGCCTCATGTAGCTGAAGTATATAAGGATGTCGCGGTTGACCACACTGTTGTAAATCCAGAGAATGATGATGTTGCTACAGAAGGGCAGTCCAATGAGGTTGTGGTGGATTCGTCGCAACCTAGCGAAGTAACTGTTTTCGTCAGCTCTGAAGAACAACAACATGAAGACTCTGACACTGAAGGCAAGAGTTTTGTTTCAAACAGTGCAGTTGAAGTTTTTCTCATTCATTTTGTTTAATTACTATGATAGCTGTATTAGATGTTTAACGATAAGTGAAACTTGATCTTTTGTCGGTGATTTTCAAAATAGCTAGCAGAATTTCCATGTCTTAATATTGAACTTCATTCCTTGGATAAGTGAACTTCATCTTTTTTATTACACACGCCGAACTTCCTGTTGTGACACCATTGAGCATTGATCCAGCTCTTCTGAGAAGATACAATGAGTTGTACACTACTGTTACGAGGGCTCGGAAGGACAAGAAGAAGAAGTATGGCTTTTTAAAAATTGTTTTGTTCATATGTATTTTCTAATTTCAGTATTTACCCTTTTTTGTTGTAGTTATTTTTTAGTATCTTATGTTCAAGTTTTTCAAAAAAATTCAGGGACATGGTTGCTTTTAAAACTGAGTTGGCTGATATTACCATTGGAGAAGTTGGTCAATCTTTTTGGGATAAAGGGATGCTCACTATAGGCCTTGTAGATCTCAGGGTTTCTTTGCTGGTAGATAAGTTTAAGGGATCTCCGACAATGGTTGTCCCGTACCATATTTGTGTAAGCATGCAGAAATTTTTGTTTTATTTTTTGATTTTGTTTTCTGATTTCGTGTGACGATCTGTTTGCTTGAGCACTTTCTGTTTTGGTTTTGTTTTGGCAGACAAGTATTTGGCATGGTGGTACTGTAGGCAGGAGTGTTAAAATGATGTTCTCTTCAAAAGCCGAGGAGCGTGTTGATAAAAAAGATATGGTGAGTAACGTTTTTATGTGTCAAAAACCATTTTTTGTGTGTTGGTTTTTATAGTGTTCTGTTTCTTCTTCTTGTAATAATTTTATTTATTTTTGTACTTCCAACAGGTCCTGTTTGCAACATTTGATCCGCCAGAGACGAGGGATGGCGTTGGTCATTATTGTGTAGTTGCCTTAAATTTGAAAGAAAGGCGGTTTGAATTTCTTGACTCGCTCAATAAAGCTGGCAGCCCTGATGTGATCAGAATATTTAGGAGGATGGTTAAAAATATCAAGCGTGCATGGAAAGAAGGTAGCTCAAGTTCTGATGAGCCGCTAAATCCTCCTACACTTGATGGATTTGTGTTGAAACATGCATTGTTCCAATTCAGCCAAATGGGTGTGTTCCGTACAGCCCCTCTCCACCATACTGCTCAAGTTTTTTTTCCTTTTGTGAAACTGATGTTTTTTGTTCTTTTATTACATTCATGATTGTGGATTCTATATGTTTCAATTCTTGCACACTTGGGATGGTGTTCGAGTTGTTCAGTTTGGGGTGGGGCACATTGGCTACATCAGAAAGGCCATGTTGTATGGTTGGCTCACATCGAGAAAGTGTTCCCTTGATTTAACATCACTTTTAATTTTTGCAGATAAAGGTTGTTTTAGTGAACTTCTTTATTTCCATTATTTATTTTTTGTCTACTGCTTGCTTCCGCTTCTTAAGGTCTTTTTTACTAGTGTGTTTAGTTAAATGCGTGATTTAGAATGGATGGCTATATTTTTGTTGTGTTAGTGAGCTGCATTTGTTGTTGACAAGCTAGCTGCATTTATTTTGGGGCAAGTGAGTTGCATTGTTCTTTATAAGTGGGCTGCATTGTTGTAGACAGGTGGGCTGCATTGTTGTAGACAAATGGGCTGCATTCTCTTCTTTAGTGAACTGCGTTTTTTTATATTGTTGACATGTATTGGTTTTGTATTTTGTGTTGAGTGTTTCCATGTTTTTTCTACATGTTTTTAGGTTTTGATGGGTGTCTTCATGAAGGTTGTACATCACTGTTTGAGTCCCAGGGTTCTGATGTAGTTATGGAGGATTGTGCCATTGAAGTCTCTCCAGATAATTCTGGTTATTTGGCTGGAGATTGTTTGAACACATATGTGGCGTATGGAACTGATGGTAAAAGTGTTGCTCGACCTAGCTCTCTAAACGAGGTATTTGATGTTGATGATGATGATTTTGTTACGCTGTGCCCACGCGTCACTAGGACTAGGAGTGCAGCAATGAATCGTCCTGTGGATAAGGCTGAAGTATTTTCGAACAAGAGGGCAGGAGAGAGGGCTCTTAAGTTGAGATGCTCTATAGAGAAATTGAAGCCTTCGAGGTTCAAATATATTGATGAGGCGAGGAAAATAAAGAATCTCGTTCTTAGCAAAGATTTTGTTACCAAATACCATGAGTAAGTTTTATGTGTGTGCCCTTCATCCTTTTTGTGAGTTTTGTTTTTAATTTTATTTTTATCGATCCCATCTGTGTATGTTTACTGCAGGAATGCGTTCTTTATGGTGAATAATCCTTTTGGTGATGTCGAAAATTACAATGTTGATTATATCTATAAGACATTTGCCAAAGGAACTTTAATGGACTCGTATCTCATGGATTTTGTCATCAGGTACTGGAAGCAAGACCCTGAAATGGGTTTAGTTTATCGTTCTGGTGAACGTGTGCTACTTTCACCTTTATTTATCATGGTAAACGTGTGCTGTCATTTTTTCACTTGTACTATTTTTTTTCATGTCCATGCGTGCATGCATGTTTTATTCTTTTTTTCATGTCCTATTTTTGTTCTTTTTATATGTAGTATGTTCTTCAAATGGAAACCTTTGTGAAGAAAGATGATGAAGGACACCCTGTGTTGCGAGTTGTGCATACCTAGTTTATTTTAGAAGATGCAGTTAAGCAGTTCAAGGTTTTTGTGAGCAGCAACGAAAACCTGTTGGACGCAAAACTGGTAAGGCCATTGTTTTCCGTCATTTATTTTCTGGTTTGTTGCATTTCTTTTTATAGTTATTTTGGAACAGTGGTCCTAGTGCTACGTGTCAAACGAACTTTTCATTTTCATTTTGTTTTTTTATGTGATAGATTATGATGCCGCGCTCCAAGGATGGTCATTATTCCTTATACACGATGAACCAGCATCGCCAGACGATTGATATCCATGACACTAGGAAGTACACTGGCCATCCTGATTTCACGACAAAGTGGCGCAAGACTGACTACCACTCAGATTGCACTGAAGTGGTATGTCATTTTTTCTAGCCAAGTGCAAAGCTTTTTTGTGTTTCTCCTACTACATTTTTTTTATAAACTGCACATGCAATGTTAGCACACATAGCACCACACTTGTTTATATAATGCACTGCAACATATGCGTGATACAACTGCATTTTCTCACACACCCCCCAATCTATGTAAAAAGTGATAAAACGAAATGACCTCACGTGCATTTAAAAGAGGGACTGTCTAGACGTTGAGAAGAACTTTGTATTTTTTCGGTTCGTCTGAATAGTTATTGATCTGTGATGTGTGTTATTTTACTTTGTGCTGCCTTGTTGCCAGATGAGGAGGATGACCCAGCTGCTGAAGGCGTTTTATGGTGAAAAGTTGTATAAATCTAAGAACCATCCTGACTGGGTTAAATTGGCAGAGAAGCCCTCTTACCCGGTCGTGCTAGCGCAAGGAACAAACGAGTGTGGAATCTATGTTCTGAGGGTGACGCAGTTGTATGACGGCCAACGTCTAGTCGACAAAATTGTCAAATCTGACGTAATACCTTCTCTGTTTCTTCTTTTCTTGTTTCTTTTTTTCTTTTTTTTTCACTTTTTGTTCTTATGACAACCTTTTTTTTAATCATTGGTCTGCATTTTTTTAATTTTCTTTCAGCCTGCTGTTGAAGATTGGAAGGCGGAGTACATTTTCCAGCTGCTATTCAGTCCTTCGAACATGTTGTATCATGAAGACATGCCGCTTGAGCTACGAGATCTGATTACGAACCTCGGGCTTACTTCCCTGTCGCAGTCGCTGACGCAGTAACTAGGGTTCATGTTGTGTACTGTGTGCTGTCTAAGGTAGATAATGTATGAAAAGACTTTTTCTCTATTGTTGTGTTTCGTCTCCTTTTTGCAGTAGCGTATATGGACGAATTTGTGTGTGTATTTTATTTTATATAAATAACTCATACAGTATATATATATGTATATATTTTTTATTTTGTTGACCACCACGTTCTGTGCGCATTGTCATTTGTCACGCTTATATGTATCGTACGTGTCCCAGAAACTGCATTGCATGTGATGCCGAACTTCTTTGTCTAACAAAAAGCACTGCATTTGTCTATAGGTTTGTACTGCACCTGTATTTTTGCTGTACTTGCTGCAGCCCCTGTATTCATGTATGTATTCCAAAACTGCATTGCTTATGATACTGCACTACTTTTTGTCTAACAAAATGCACTTCGTTGTATAGAGTTACGTCCTGCATTTGTTTTCTTGCATGTACGGTAGGGGGGTTGGGGGGCCCCCCACATTTTTTATTTGTCTATAGGTTTGTACTGCACCTGTGTTCCCTGTACTTGCTGCAGCCCCTATATTTGTGTATTGTCGGGGATATCGTGCGACATATGCCAGGGGTGGCTTAACATGGATGGGGACAAGAGTACGTCGCCGGGCTCTAGAGGCGGGAGTAAGCGAGACCCGATACACCTGCAAATCTTACCCAGGTTCGGGACTCTCCTAGGAGATAACACCCCTAGTCCTGCTCTGCGGGGTCTCCGCATGATCACTATCTCAACAAGGTAGCTACAAGATTGCTCCTTGAGCTGTTTGGCTAGAGGAGGAATAAGAGCAAGGCTAGCCCTGCTTCACTCTCTCTATGTGGGTGTGTGGCAACTAAGATTTTGAGCCCTTTGCATGGGTGACCTGGGGGTTTTATATAGGCCTACCCCCAGGGGTACAATGGTAATCCAGCCGGGTGTAAGACCCGGTCGTCGGTGTCTCTGGCGGCCGGTTTCTCCGCCTACTACTGGGGCCCATCGCCTGGTGGGTCCCACCGGCTACCGCGATCTCGGCCGACAAGTAGGGCCCGCCGCCTGCGCGCCATGCTGACTGCTTTATACAGTAGCCTCGCCCTTGATGAATGAGCTTTGTCGGGTGGAGCATGGCTACAGTCCCGCCGCCTGGCGGGCGATCACTTTAGCCACACCCCATCCTATCTTGTTAATGGCGCACAAACTCCAATGGGGGCAGGGCCGCCTGCTAGGAGTCGGCCCGCCCCCGCGCCGCTAGCTCGGGGTTCGCCGCCTTCTGGTACCTCATGGACAGGTAGGGCCCGCCGCCCGCGGGACGTACTGACCGCCCTCGTGGGAGCATGGCTCCCTCTGCCATGGATGATGTCATGGGCTACGCGGCAACAGTGTCGCGCCGGGCAAGCAGTGTCCGCCTGGTACACCACACCGTGGCCACGATTTGCCCTACATTTGGGGGTGGCAGGCTGCACTGTAGCCACGCACTGTGTTGTCGCGGTAATGAGGTGCTAATTTTGAGGGGACGAGGGGTCCTCCTGCTAGGAGTCGGCCTCCCTCGTGGCCACCTTCTGGGTTCCGCCACTTTCTAGTAGCCGGCCGCTTGGACCAGCCGGCCCAAGAAGGCAGTTGTTCGTGCAGGAGGTGTGAGGGGCGCAGTCGGCCCCGATGTCTTGAAATACCACGGGGGTGCTGATGAGGCTACCTGTGGTTATTTACTCCGACATGCATGTATTCAGAAACTGCGTTGTTTATGATACTGCACTGCTTTTGTCTAAACAAATGCACTTCATTGTATAGAGTTGCGTCCTACATTTTTTGTTTTTCTTTTGCTTGTACGTGATGCAACCATTGTCACGTCGCTTCCCTGTCTATCTTAGGGGTGTGGCTCCGGGGTTGGAAAAACAGAATGTCCGCACTACGCCTATCAATGAAGCGCACTGCATGCGTTAACGAGAGGCCGAACAAGGAGGTGGGAGGGGGTCGTGACCCCCCTCCCACCCCCTGATAGGCCGAGCCGAAACAAGCCGGAGCAGGCGGCGACGCGGCGTGCCGCGGTGCTGCATATGTAGGCAAGTCCGTCACACCCCTTTGCCTCCCTGTCTATCTTAGGGGCGTGGCTCTAGGGTTGCGTGCGGCCTAGGGTTGGAAAAACGGAATGTCCGCACTGCGCTTGTTAACCAAGCGCACTGCGTGCGTTAGCGCGAGGCCGAGCAGGGGGTGGGTGGGGGGTCGTGACCCCCCTCCCCACCTCGCTGCGAGGCCGAGTCTGGAACGAGCCGGAGCAGGCAGCGACGCCGCGTGCCGCGGCGCCACATGCGTAGGCGAGTCCGTCACACCCCTCCTCCTCCCTGTCTATCTTAGGGGTGTGGCTCTCGGGTTGCGTGCGCCCTAGGGTTGGAAAAACAGAATGTCCGCACTACGCCTGTCAACCAAGTGCACAACGTGCGTTAGCGCGAGGCCGAGCAGGGGGTGGGAGGGGGGTCGTGACCCCCCTACCCACCCCCCTACGAGGCCGAGCCTGGAACGAGCCGGAGCAGGCGAGTCTGTCACACCCCTCCTCCTCCCAGTCTATCTTAGGGGTGTGGCTCTGGGGTTGCGTGCGTCCTAGGGTTAGAAAAAACAGAATGTCGCACTACGCCTGTCAACCAAGCGCACTGCATGCGTTAGCGCGAGGCCGAGCAGGGGGTGGGATGGGGGTCGTGACCCCCCTCCCCACCCCCTGCGAGGCCGAGCCTGGAACGAGCCGGAGCAGGTGGTGACGCGGCGTGCCGCGGCGCCGCATGCGTAGGCGAGTCCGTCACACCCCTCCTCCTCCCTGTCTATCTTAGGGTTGTGGCTCTGTGGTTGCGTGCGTCCTAGGGTTGGAAAAATAGAATGTCCGCATTGCGCCTGTCAACCAAGCGCACTGCATGCGTTAGCGCGAGGCCGAGCAGGGGGGTGGGAAGGGGGGTCCTGCGAGGCCGAGCCTGGAACAAGCCGGAGCAGGCGGCGACGCGGCGTGCCGCGGCGTCGCATGCGTAGGCGAGTCCGTCACACCCCTCCTCCTCCCTGTCTATCTTAGGGGTGTGGCTCTGGGGTTGCGTGCGTCCTAGGGTTGGAAAAACAGAATGTCCGCACTGCGCCTGTCAACCAAGCGCACTGCGTGTGTTAGCGCGATACCGAGTAGGGGGGTGGGAGGGCCCATCCCCCTGCGAGGCCAAGTCTGGAACCAGCCGGATCAGGCGGCGATGTGGCATGCCGCAGCGCCGCATGCGTAGGGGAGTCCGTCACTCCCCTCCTCCTCTTTGTCTATCTTAGGGGCGAGGCTCTGGGTTGCGTGCGTCCTAGGGTTGGAAAAACAGAATGTCCACATTGCGCCTGTCAACCAACCGCACTGCGTATGTTAGTGCGAGGACGAGCAGGGGGTGGGAGGGGGGTCGTGACCCCCTCCCCACCCCCTGTGAGGCCGAGCCTGGAACGTGCCGAAGCAGGCGGCGACGCGGCGTGCCGCGGCGCCGCATGCGTAGGCGAGTCCGTCACACCCCTCCTCCTCCCCGTCTATCTTAGGGGTGTGGCTCTGCGGTTGCGTGCGTCCTAGGGTTGGAAAAACAGAATGTCCACACTGCACCTGTCAACCAAGGGCACTGCATTCGTTAGCGCGAGGTGGAGCAGGGGGTGGGAGGGGGTCGTGACCCCCTCCCCACCCCCTACGAGGCCGAGCCTGGAACGAGCCGGAGCAGGCGGCGATGCGGCGTGCCGCGGCGCCGCATGCGTTGGCTAGTCCGTCACACTCCTCGTCCTCCCTGTCTATCTTAGGGGTGTGGCTCTGGGGTTGCGTGCGTCCTAGTGTTGGAAAAACAGAATGTCCGCACTACACCTGCCAACCAAGCGTACTGCGTGCGTTAGCGCGAGGCCGAGCAGGGGGGTGGGAGGGGGTCGTGACCCCCTCCCCATCCGCTGCGAGGCCGAGCGTGGAACGAGCCGGAGCAGGCGGCGACGCGGCGTGCTACTGCGCGGCATGAGTAGGTGAGTCCGTCACACCCTTCCTCTTCCGTGTCACAGCCCGTGCGCCTGTCAACCAAGCCAGAGTGTGACTAGGGATTGTGTCGTGGTAGCCAAGAGAAAAGATTCGCCAAGTGGATGAGGCAGTTTGACGCGGGCTAGCCGTGGTAGTGTTCTTGATTGGCTGTATAAAACAATCGTCTAAGCGAACTGCAATGCTTAATTGACAGCACATCTTCCGTCCCATACCGAACTGCACAACGGACTGTATTTTTTTAGGTGGGCGGGTACTGGAGTTGCGTGCTAGTTGTGCGTCATTTGGCTTGTTTATTTTGGGCTGTGAGAATTTGTTGGGTCCGTTGGGGTTTAAGACGCATTCGGCCCAAGTTGGCCTGTACGGGTGTTTTCTCTTGTGCTGTGTGTCGGCGGTATCCTTTAGTCCCACCTCGCCCGTGGAGCGCGCGCTCGACCTTTTTATAAGTGCTGGCGAGGCAGCCCTATCGAACTCCTCTGGTTACTTGTTTGGGCGCTTATACACGGCGCTCGCTGCACTTATCTCTCTGACCTGTGGGCCTATGTGTGCCCGGCCCAATGCATCGTGGCTCAGAACGACTCGCCTACTATGGGCGCAGACCTATTACGAGACTAGCTGGGGCCTGGTTGCACCTGGGTGGTCAATTTTTTTCTGTACTTGAGGCATTTTTTCTTTTGCAGTACATATGTTTCGTGGTAGTACGAATGATGTCATTTGTACTGCTTGTAGCAACGTTGCGGACTGCACTGCGTGTACCAAGTCTTTGTGTTGTGCAGTACACGAGAGTGGCTGCAACCCCTCCTGTTCTTCATTTAAGCATGTACTGCACTTCATGTATACACTTTGTGAACTGCCTTATATTTCTTCAATGAACCGCATTCACCTTTGTTGAGAATGGTCTGCGGATTGTATTTTTTATAAATATTAATATTAATGGTCTTTTTCTATAAGTACTCTTGTGGACTGCATGTGGACACATGTGTACTGCTTATGTTTACCATTGTGAACTGCATTCACCTTTTCTTTTTTAGGTATGAGTTGTAGTCATAGTACTTGATTTTTTTTGTTTAACGTTGTTTTTGAATATGTTTTGTATGTGTGTACTATGTTTTGATATCACACATTAGATTTTTAAAAGTTGTCTAGATACTTGTTCTAATACAAACTCAGCAATCATTACGTAGTGCAATGACATTGTTTTTACAAAGAAACGTTCGATATGAAGCAATGGACATAAGCAAAACCTAGCAGACAGGAAACAAGGAACAATACAAGCACTAAAGTAAAATGAAACTAAACATAGCCCTATTCATTTCTAGTTGCTGTATGGTATTACAGCCTTGTTCTTTTTCTTCTTCGCTTCTTTTTCTCTTTTTGCCCTGTCTAGTCCCATTTATGACATCGTAGATGATTCTCCATGATTCGTAGGTTACGAATGCATCCATTGCTGCATACTTGATAAGCTTGTCTGGTAGTGGGCAAACCCCCCACAATGTATGGTCCTCCTTGGGGTTGATTTTGTTCTTCATGTCATTCTAGTGAATGTCGACCAGCCTGCCAGCAACATCAGCCAAAGAGTCAAACTTCTTTTTATTGTATGGGTCTCTCCATTCCACCTGAATATCAATGTAGTTGTCGGAGTTTATATCCAAGCCAGATAGCTTCAGCTTGTTTTTTTCTCCTTCAATGGCGAATCCGGCGAAGGTGTATTCATCATTGATGAGGAATTTGTCTAGTTCCATTGGACTGCAAGATGTTTGTATAGACTGGATATAATGAGACAGTACCCATTATTTTTTAGAACCACCACTTGATTTTTCTGAAACTGAAGTGCAATATGAATCCCTGAATCTGTTGCAGTGAGTAGCTGCTAATACTTTGTACAACATAACTAGTAAATCTCATAATAGATTCCATAAACAATGCATGTTTGTTGTCATGAATTGAATTTCATACATGATTTAGATAGTCTGGACTATGATCTTTGAAAGTAGGCAGTAATGGTGGAACAAAACATTTCATACAACGTTTTTTCTATTGTTCAGGTAGATAATTTGTATTTGGTCAAACAAAATAAAACTGCGTGGATTGCTAGATCATCTAATTCAAGAATTGAACACATGAGTTACATGGAGCCAGATGAAAACTGTCAATAAATTCCTATGGCATGGTTTTTAAAAATGAGAACCAAAGTTTATATGATGTCATTTGCAAAGAAGAGAATTTAAAATCAATATTGACAACCAATAGTACAGATTGATAATTATTCTCACTTGTCTTTAGCTGCAGAGATGTGGTAGACAAGGCATTCTTTTTCTACGCATAGCTGGAGCATTGCTGACCGCTGTGGCTTCACGTAGTGCGTGTACTCGACATCAGCGCCGACTAGTTTGACGGGAATTTCGCCGAGCTTCCTCCTGAGCGTGGACAACATCTTGTCCATGTCTTGACCCTTGCTTGTGCAAACGACGTGGAGCTTCTGGTTGTCATGGAGGTCGACGTCGTGGACCTCCCTGGTGTACCTGCGGCGCTGCTTGTACAGAGGTGCATCCGCCATGGCTCTCCTCTACTCTCTCGCGTTTGTTCTGGAGAGAGACGTTAGTGAAAGGAAGTGGGGAGAAGAAGCTGCAATGGGGGTTTTTGGGGTACGAAGTAGTTGTGTTTTGTCCTCTGCCGTCCTCCGCTCTCTGTGAAATGACGTGGGAGTGGTGGAGCGGGGTGGTAGCATGGTGGGGCTGTGTTTTCAGTTACGTGGCAACTGTAGAGAGGTTCTGCTATGAGGAGGTTGTCTTAGTGTGTTGGAAATCCGGAACGTCGTCGCTTCTTTTTTCGTGACAACTTCAGGTATGGACGCAACTGTCAGAAAATGTGATGATTGTGTTTTCGGTGAATTTTCCTAGTAAGTGCACTTCTTCGGTATCATTACGGAACTGCCTGCGTCCACAAGTGTACTGCATGCAGGTGAAATTTATTCTTCATATACTGTATTATAAGGGATCAGGATTCATACAGATGTACGCACATTACTTTTTTGATGGAGTTCTTTCTTATTTTCTCTTTTTTATAGGTGATGGTGAATTGGTGATGCAGCTTTTGTGTGGATGGAGGGTAGTGTGAATAGGGGTATTGGACTGCTTTGCTTAACTAACGGGACTACATTCTTCATTTTAGCCCTACTGCAATACAGTAGAAAGGGAACTGCATTTCAAAAGTAACAATACTTCGTGCTTCCACGTGGCGAACTGCATTGTAGCACTTCGCGGACTGTAGTTGTACGTTGACTTGGGGCTTCCTGCATTTTATTTTATGAGAGCGAACTGTGGTTTCTCGCAGTGCCCACACACATTTCTTTTTTTATGGTTGTTATTTATTTAAAAAATGTTTCTCATTTTTGTTTGATGTTTTATTTTTGTAATTACTGTTTTTTAGTAGGCCGTGTTATTTTAACTACTCTAGCGTGTTGGGCCTGTGTTAGAGGAGTGAAAATGCATTCGGCCCAAGTAGGTCTGTCAGCACGGCTGGTTCCCGGTGCGCTGTGTGTGCGAGGTAACGTTTAGTCCCACCTCGCCCGCAGAGAACGCGCTCGACCTGTTTATAAGCGCTGGCGAGGCGGCCGTATCAAATTCCTCTGGTTACTTATTTGGGCGCTTATATACGGCGCACGCTGCTCTGTCCTGTCAGACCTGTTGGCCCATGTGTGCCCGGCCCCATGCATCGTGGCTCAGAACGACTCGCCTATTGTGGGCGCAGACCTACTACGAGACTGGCTGGGGCCGGTTGCACCTGGGTGGTCAATTTTTTTTAAATATTTTTCCGTCTCACGTATTTTTTCAAATATAGGGCGTGCACTGCTTAGTAAATCATCTTGGACTGCATTCATCAGGTTTGTGTACTGCATGTGCGCACTCTCCGCACTACACATTTTTGCACTACATTTTTGTGCACTGCATGCTGGTCGCATTTTCTTTTCGTGTTTTTCCTCTTATGTATTCTTTTTTCCAGTGTACGGTGTGTACTCCTTTGTTGGGTATGTGTGCACTGCATTCGTCAGAGTCTTGTGCTGCATGTGTACGCATTTTGTACTACGTGCATCCTTTTTTGTGCCAACTTTGTGACTGCTTGGACCAACGTTGCGAACTGCATTGCTTGCATTTACGGACTGCATTACATGCACTAAGTCTATGCGTTGTGCACTGCGGGAAAGTGCTTCTCTTGTGCTTCATTTTAAACACGTACTGCCCTTCATGCACACATAACTATGAACTGCCTGGTATTACTTTGGAGAACTGCATTCAGTTTTATTTAGAATGGTCTGCGGATTATAATTTTGTAGAAATATAAATATTTAATGATCTGCGGTTAGTTCATGGGAAGTGCTGCAGTCAAATTACACCTTTTTTGGGTCCTTTTTCTTTGGTAACATAAGCCTTCATTGATTGTCCTTCATTCTTGGTAACATAATTTTCATTAACTCTCGTTTAATTTTCAGTTTGACCTTTTTCCATTCCTCTTCTATATATTTAGGCCAACTTCGACCCTTCCTTTGCAGTTCATTTCTCTTCTAGCCGCAACTTCTCTCCTTTCTCCGGCCTCTCTTTATTTCTTTTCATTTCCTAGGTTTTTGTTGCGATGGCTCCAGGCCGCTACGCGAATCTCTCCTGCTGCGGCAATGGTTGTGGTGTGCCGACGCACTGCCATTGCTCAGCTTGCTCGCAGGCCCGTCATGCTCGTCGTGGGGGCAAGGTCTTGTGCCGAGCTGGGCGAGCGGAGCAGCTTGCATATGGCACAGTATTCACGGAAGAATTGGATATGGGCCACATCAACGTTGCTACGTTCTATTCCACCTTGCTTCACCGTGGCCTTGGTCGCACAAGTCATTTTGTCCATCAGCTGACGCCAACAAACGTGGAGACTCACTAGAAGATGGTATTTTCGCTTGATCTGATTTGTTCTTTGTGTTTTCTATTTTTTTTTATAATTCCATACTAGCGTGAACTTCTAGTATTTTAGGAACGCATATTTTGTTTTATTGAAGTGTACTGCACTGTGTACTTATATCTTTGTTTTTATTTTTTTGCTTGTGTGCATGGAGCTCATGTTTTAGTTTGCATGGTTACAATATCTGAACTGCATAGATATTAGATGAGCACTACTAGTTTCCACAATTTTCCCCGCTTGTACGGTGTTTCCTACATCCAGCTAGTCTCAAGAACTGCATGATAGTTAGAAGCGTACTGCATGTTTGCAAGTTCCATACTTCATATTATATTGCGTTTTATTTGTACTGCTTGTTGGACTGTTGTGCACTCCATCTAGCTCGTGTCTGTACTGTGTGTAGGTTTTTACTGCTTTGTGCAAAGTATGAGAATTGTACTGCTAGTATCGTCGCTAAACAGTTTTATCTTTTTTGTAGAAAATCCCCCAACGAGTTGTTAGGTACCTCCAGCTCAAGAAGAAGGGAATTCTCCAAGTTGTTCTTGGCAATGGACACCAGAAACCAGCCAAGTACCATGTAGCCGTTGACGGTCGGCTGTATCTGCTGAAAGGCTGGATGGATTTTGTCATTGATAGTGGCCTGAAGTCTGAGCAAGTTGTTGTCCTCAACTTTTTTGAACTCGAGGATCGTATGGTCAGAATCACGTTTGATGTGATTGGTTAAGGTTATGAGGTTGATTGTAATAAGTACTTTTGCGTATCGAACACTTCATCTTTTGATGTGTTTTGTAATAAGTACTTTTGTGATCTGAACCGCTTGAATTATAAGTCAGAACTTCGTGCTGCCTGTGAGCTAACTTCATTTTTTTCATGGGTTGTGGATCAAAATGTGTCAATGTTTACTCTAGACTGCAATATATATGGTTTACTCTATACATCATTTCTCTTGATATGGTTTAGTTGAAGAACTCATAGTCAGTGGGAAATTTGTGTTTACATGAAATTTAAACTCATACATAAGTCGTACAGATAAGCAAACTGCTATGTATATGATTAATTTATTGAACTTCCACTATTTGGTCGTTAACCTGCTGCTTTCTTTTGTTTTCCGTGGCGCTGTTGCTGGTTCTTGTCTTTGCACCATTGTGTTTGTAGCTCCTCGTGTGCTGGTTGATGGCGTCTTTTGTTTTCCAGCGCTGTGAACTGCATCCTTCTTTGCTCCTCGCGTGCTGGTTGATGGCAGCTTTTGTTTTCCAGCGCTGTGAACTGCATCCTTCTTTGCTCCTCGCGTGCTTGTTGATGGCGGCTTTTGTTTTCCAGCGCTGTGAACTGCATCCTTCTTTGCTCCTCGCGTGCTGGTTGATGGCGGCTTTAGTTTTCCAACGCTGTGAACTGCGTCCTTTCGTGCTCCTACCAATTTTTTTATATGCGGTGTTGTTCTCGGTTGTTTCTGTACAGCTGCATTCCCTTTTGTTTTCTGTCTTTTGTTTGGTGGTCTTGTGGGCATTGTTTCATTGCGTTCTTCGTCCTCTTCACTCTCTTCTTCCTCTTCCTTCTCTTCTTCATCCGCTTCTTCATAAGCCTCTCTTTCTTCAGTTTCTTCACGTTCTTCGTCCTCTTCACTCTCTTCTTCTTCCTCCTCCTCTTCTTCATAAGCCATTTCTTCTTTAGTTGTGTCACCATCTTCTTCTGCGATTTCATCTGCTTCGTCTTCCTTGTTTTCTGATCTTGTTCTTTTGGGGCAGGTTCTTGAATTCCGTCTCTTCCTCTTTTTGCAGATGCTGCAACATCTCAGTTTCGTCCATTTCTTAGTGTTGTGAGTGGAATTTCTGTTTTGGTTGTGCATCGCCATGTCCACGGTTTTCTTGTTCATGTCTTTTTGTACATGTCCTGGAATTGTGGCCGCTGATTTCATTACATGTCTTGCACCTTCTTATTCCAAGTGGGTGACCATCACTGTCCAGCTCAGGCTGTGGCTTACTGTTTTTGTCATTGTTTTTCTCCTTGCATGCAACCTTTTTCTGGGTTGCGTCGCCCCCTTTCTTCCTTCCTCTTGTGTTTGAAACAGGAGGTGGAAGAATTGTTTCTTTTTTGATAGCACCAGTTGCGCTGTGTTCGGTATTTTCTATTTGCTCGGCATTATTGTCATGCTAGGTTTTCTCTGCTTGCTTTAATTTTGCTTCTTCTTGTTCTTCTTCTTCGTTGAGCACATCAACTTCCTCGATCAATGCCCTCATACCAGACAACGCTCTGTGGCACCCAGCGTCGGACCTTGTCGCTCTATTTGCAAGGTCCATTGCTGTTTCTGTCAGCAATTTCTACGGCAAAAAAGTGAGCTTCCATCTGGTGTTGTTTGTTCGTAGTCTCTTCTATCAAATGTTGCATTTGATCTTGTTTTCCGGGTGTATCTTTTCATGATGTACACGTCAGGAATCTTGAGTACTCTCAAATGAGAAAGCATGCATAACACATGGACGCAAAACAGCCCTGCAGACAACACATGATTTCTTTGTTTTGTAAGTGAACTGCATGATTAATAAACACAATTTTTTTTCCTTATTTGTTCATTTTAATGAAGTGAACTTCATTTGGTTTTGTGAATTACTCATGCATGTGGACTTTTAAAGTTCAGTAAGTGAGCTTTCGTGCATGACTATCAGAAACTAGGATTTTTTGCTAGCGAGTCGCACCTGTGTGTGTCTAGAGTTTGCACTCACATTCGTAGACACCTTTCTGTCCATCGGCGACCACTTGGAAATTATGCCTTGCCTAGTCAAATGCATCCGATCTGTTGTAATGGTGTACGAGATACTTTGTCGGGTTCTCAGGGCACCGTTCTGCTCTGAATGCAGTGCTACGGTAGTGTGTTTCTTTGAAATCTGCAAAAACTGCCCTTGTATACACTTTTGATAGCTGAACTTCGAACCCAAACTGGGTGTTGTCTTTACCTCTGACTGCATGATCAGAAATGCAGTGTTACGAACAAGAGAAATGAAAAATTTGTTTGTTTTTGTAGATATATTTAGCAGTTTTTGATGGACATTTTGTTTACCTCATTTGCTACAGTCTCTGCTGCTCGACGGCCTTCCTGATCTGAATGCACTTGTCCACCTACTAAGCAAACAGATGGAGATCATGCTTCTCTTTGACAAAGTTTTTCTTCAATATGCGGTTCATGCTCTCTCTTCTCTGCGTGGAAATCATCCGAGCATAGAAAATTTCCTTGTAGTAAGCCGAGATCCACTCGTGTCTGTCATCCCACAGCGAATTCATCACTTCGTCGTTACGCAAGTTGTATTTCTGAATGAGGTCCTTCCATGCCCGTTCAAATTCTAATGGCATTAGTGGGTGGTTCAGCACCGCATTGAGGTCATCCTTTAGTTTCTCGTGCGCCTTATACAGCAAGGCAAGGTGGTCTTTGTACTTCTTCATGATATACCACCGACACAACTTATGTAGTGTGTCTGGGAGGATAGTTTTTAATGCTGCCTTCATCAAAGAACACTGGTCTGAGAAGGCACAAATAGTGTTTTTTTATTAAGTTGTTTGTGTGTAAGATAGACGGAAGAAATATAAGTGTACCAAACAAACGTAAGTATACAGGTGTTTTTGTTTTTGTACCTGTGAGCATGCAGATTGGCGGCTTGTTGTTCATACACCTCAGAAATGTTTTGAAAACCCACACGAACGACGGTATTGTTTCATCTCACACGAGGGCAACAAAAAATATGGTGCTCTGTAGATGATGGTTCACTCCCACGAAGACTCCCAGTGGCATGTGGAATTTCTTAGTTCCATATGTCATGTCAAATGTAACGCAGTCTCCAAAATCTTCATACGATCCTTTGCTACTTGCGTTGGCCCAAAAGACATATCTTACATGGTTATCTGCATCAATGTCATAATCATAGAAGAAATCCGGGTTTATCTTCTGCATCTTCTCGAAGAAATCCAGAAGTTTCTTGACGTCATCTTGGGACTCTTCTCTGGCAAACTTCTGTTTCCTGCATTTCAAACGCAATGCAAACTCATCTCATCAAACAGGAAATAATTACCGACAGAATGCTCAAGTGATATGCTCTGTGATGTGCTTACTTGTTTACCCAGTCGCGGCTAGTATGTCCCATGTACTGCAGACCACCGGACATACGCGACAACATTGACATCATTTGAGCGTGTGTGTGGTTGCCCAGCAGCATGTCTTTCACTAACTGGTCAATCAAAGGATCGTCTCTTTTATGCGATCACATGTGCAAAAGCATCCCGGGGCTTTCGAACATCTTGTGATTGTGGTGGAGTTCAACCATTTCTATCACAAATTTGCCATCCTTCCTCTTTTTGACTCTAATTTTTGCCTTGTAGTCAATCCTTTTCGATGTCTTCTCACGTTTCCGGTCATAATCTGACACAGTCTGCTTGTGCATCCCTTCTCTTGAGCAGACAATGTAGGCATTTGTCTTGTGTTTTGCCCTCTTGCGTATGCCAAACCCTGCATATCTTGCATAAGTGTTGTAAAAGTCCCATGCCTTGTTGTACGTGGTGAACTTCATTCCAGCGGCAGGTATGAGGTTCAGCGGCATGTTTTTATCCTGCATTAAGTGCAATGCTCTATGAGATAAATTGTTCTGCTCTATTTTAAATACGAGGAGTGCATACGAGTTTAATAAAGCATTGCAATGTTCCTAAGTTTTGAGAAGAATCGACCATATTAGATGTTAGGTCAAACCTCACAAGAAATATCAGTGTGCACTGCAATGTTATCTGAATGGACTGCAAATATTATTATTTTTTCAGGACATAAACTTACATGTGTGTAGAGTCGTTCACCCGACGGTGTTTGCAGCTTGCCGGGTTGTATTGGACATGGCGGAGTTATAGTAGATCTGTGTAGTTGAGGATCTCGCTGCGGCAATAGTGATGAGGATTTGTACCTGCCGTTGACTTTTGACCGAGGCACCCTTGGTGGTCACATTGTCGAAGTTGATGCAGCAGGTCTACTTGGAGCTCTGTTTTTCAGTGCAGCAGGTGGACGCTGAGCTCTGTTTTGTGGTGCAGCAGGTGGATGTGGTGGTAATCCAGTGTTGTGACGATGTCTCGGTGGATTGGTTTGAAAATTTTAGAGCGGAGCACATAATCATAACCATCATCTGCTGCAACATCATGTTCAACTGCATCATCATTTTTTGTTCGGACATGCTGTCCAAATGTAGTGAACTCGTGCTTATACTCTGGGATGAGAACTGTTATTGGCTCATCTTCATCATCATCATCTTCATCATCCCGTCGGTGAGTGCCCTCCCAAACGAAGCTATCATCATCATCATCTTCGACTACCTCTTCTTCCTGGAAAAAACCCTCTTCCGGAGAGTATTGCACCCTGTTTGTTGTTGTGAAGAATCCTTGAGGAATCTCAGGGGTAACCCAGCCAGTATCTCTTTCAGAAGAAGCTTTACTCTTCTGAAAGTTGTTGTTCTCAGTGTTGTCAATTATGCGTGGCATTTTGTATCTGCTGAACGTCATTTCCTGCACAAAATGGCCGAGCTGCATTGTCAGGTTAAATGAACTGAATCATGCGAACTGCAATGTGTTTGAAAGGGTACTGCGAACTAATGCACGCTGACTGCATCACCCCGCAAGGTGAACTGAAGTAACCGCACTGCATCGTTGTCTGTAGTAAACCTATGCAACCGTACTGCATAACCGAGCAAGTGTACTGCATAACCGAGCAAGTGCACTGCATTTTTTTTCCACCGTGAACTGAAGTAACCACACTGCATCGTTTTTGGAGGCGTACTGGACCGCATGTACTGCTTTGTCTGGAATAAGTAAACTGAGATGGTTGATGAAGTGTACTGCTTACCTCGTGTTGTAGTGATTTCTTGCGTTTGCAGGAGGAAGTTCCCTTCTCGTCCGTCTGCATAACTTTTGCATTCGCCCGTGCAGTCCACTTGCCCTTAAGAAGTTCATGAGTGATCTGGACGTTGCTCAAGGTGAACGGAGATGGAGGATTTGATCTGAAGGTCGTTGCAACCTTAATCCAAGAAGCTACCGTGGATGAAGGAACCTTGCGCACAGTCCTCCTTGCTCGAATTGGTTTGATGTCGAGGCAGCACCAATCCACATCTGATGAAGTACAGGTAATTGAAGGCCCGGAGGAGATCGGCGGCGGCACTGCCGAGCTGCTACCGCGGAAGAAGGCCTATATGCGAGCGGGGGAGGCGCAACTCGGTTGCTTCCACGGTAGAAGGCCGAGAGGCAATGGGCGGCGGCGCTGCTTGGCCGCTGCCGCGGAAGAAGGCCGCGACGGGAGGGGCGGCGTCGCTGCCGGCCGCCGCCGCAGAAGAAGGCCGGAAGGGGAGGGGCGGGTCGCTCCCAGACCGCCGCCGCGGGAGAAAGCGGGGAGAGGAGCGGCTGCATCGCTCCCAGGCCGCTGCCGTGGAAGAAGCCCGGGAAGAGAGGGGCGGCGGCGCTCCCAGGCCGCTGCCACGGAAGAAGCCGGGGAGGGGAGGGAGCGACGCTCCCAGGCCTCTGCCGCGGTAGATGGCGGGGAGGGGAAGGGCGGCGACGCTCCCAGGCCGCTGCCGCGGTAGAAGGCGGGGAGGGGAGGGGCGGCGACAATTTGGTGGGGGATGTGCAGAATAAGCTCGCTGTTATCAGAACAAGACTCTTAAGGGGTGTGATCATAATAGACCCACCCTATATATATATGTTATTTATCTATAGACAGAGCAAATCACATGGCTTATTAGCAGCAATCGTCTGTGCTATTATTGGTCTTCGCACACGCTTCTGATTACGGACCTGTTTGCCGCGTATCACACACGTCTTGTTCAGTTGAACTGTTTCTGTTGTTTTGGCTCATCGCAAATAGTTCATCCGAGTGAACTGTATGCCCTCCATCACACACACCTTGATCTGGCTGACCTTTTCTATTGTGTTGCCTAATCACACACACAGTTCATCCTAGTGAACTGTATGCCGTATATCACACACACCCTCATCTGGCTGCCCGTTTCTGTTGTTCTGCCTCAGCGCAAACAGTTCTGCTGGATTAACCGTTTGCCACGCATCACGCACACAACTCTAATTTGAATCATGTTTGATGTCACCGCCATCGCAAACGTTTTGTATCTTTTTTGATGATTTTATTACATCACCATTTGTGATTAATGCATCGCATAGAGTTTCATCGAAGGGCTTTGATTGGAATGTCGCATTTTGACCAACCTGCAGTGGTGCGATACCTATATTCATGATCATTGCCTTGGATATCGTCATAATTATTTGTTCTTCTATCCCACCGTATGCTATTTTCTCGAGAGAAGCCTCTAGTGAAATCTACGTCCCCCGGGTCTATCTTTTATCATATTGTTTTCAGATCTATTATTCCAAAAACCTAAAAATACCTTGTTGCACTTTTTATTTAATTGTTTTATTTCGCTTTTTATTCAGATCTATTTATTCAATCTCATACAATTTAATCTATCTTTTAACCAAGGAGGAATTGACAACCACTCTTACCTGTCGGGTTGCAAGTATTTGTTCTTTGTGTGCAGGTACCGTTTACATAGTGTTGCTTGGTTCTCCTACTGGATTGATAATCTTGGTTTCATAATCGAGGGAAATACTTACCATAGTTGTGCTACATCATCCCTTCCTATTTGTGGAAATATCGACGTTGTCTAAGCTACGTCAGCCATCGTCGCCAAGGCGCACACACTCCTCATGTTAGGGTTCTGCCATGGCCGACCCTCATCGGCCATTCTCTCCGCCGCTTCCATGGTCACGGCTAGCACAAGCTCATCGGCCGTTTGCCCTTCACAGCACCAGTCCCCGAGCTCCTCCGTCACACCGGAGATGCTTGGGTTTCATCCGCCGTGGCTGCATGGCCGGACCTGGTTCTCCACGTCGCCGGACTATAGCATGATTGCGCCGGCCACCCGCCATCCCGGGCATCGTCGACCTCAACCACACGCCCGGGTTCAATGGCGTTGGCCTGTCATCCAAAGGGGATCCAAAGGAAACAGCCCCAGTCGATTCCTACGGCCAACCTTGCCGGTGCCCAGGGCCAGTCCCATAGTTGTGCCAAACGGGCGGCCCTCATAGGGCCCACAATTTTGGGGGCCCAAATTTTTTATACAGGCCTAGTATTTCTCAAAACAAATCATAGGCGCTGCCGACGCACCGGGCCGCTGGGCGCTGGAGCTGGGCCTGAGCCGAGGCCATCGAGCATTGTGCTGGATCGATCTTTTTAAGAAAATAAACTGCTCGATCATAAGATGGAAACAGGATCGTTCGTAAAAAATAGGATCGCTACAACTGTCGATCGGGAATCGGGATCGTCTCGATCGGGAAACTGCAACAGCAGTCCCAGCAACGTCGCTCGGGGTCGATCGGATTCGGGCCACTGCTGTTGTTTCCTTCTCAGCTTCCTCTGCCAATTTCATACTCGTTGCCTCATCGGATCGATCCGTGACCGACTCCAGCTTCCAAGTTCTCAATGAGTCCTCCTTTCTGATTAACTTCAGTTCCTGCTCCTAATTCATAATTTCCTAATTAACTTTTGGCAGGGATCGTTATTTCGTTAAGGATCACAGTGTAGAAGTTCAATGAGACAGGACCCAGAACTAGGTGAGTTAGATCTTCGATTGATATATGCTACTGTATAACTCCAATTTTATTTTATTCATCTTTTGTATCTTGTTATTCAATAAGACAGATTTGAGTCATCATGGGGAAGCATCATTATGGTTCCTCTAGCAACCGGGAGTTGAATAGGTATATTTTTTTATAAGTCCAGCTGTTATGTAAGACATTATATTATATACATTATAAAAAAATTCTGTGAGATATATATGTACATTATAATTCTTCATTGGTTAATTTTTTAGTGAGATAGGGCCCCATTTTTAGTTTTGCACATGGCCCTGGATTTTGCCAATCCGGCCCTACCGGCGCCCATAGGGCGTTCGACGAAATGCCATTGCCGATGACCCTGACTACACCGATTTCATGGAGAACGTCATCTTCAAGGGCCGTGGTGAGGCCTTCTATGTTCACGGCCAAGGCCATGCTTTTGATCCCGACGATACCCAAAGCCAAGACGCCCGCGGCCAATATGGTAACGACCCCTTCGGTGACAATGAAGAAGAGGAGGCCCACAACCATGGCAACTCATGGCATGAAGAGGAGGACATCTATTGCAAAGATGAGGAAGAAGAGGTTGACATTGCGGAGGAGCCATTGTTTATCGACGAGGTCACCCAAAGGGCCGACACACAAAGGAGGAAGCAAAGCATTCACATGGGATCATACACCAAAGAAGAGGACATTTTGATTTGCGAGAGATGGATGGAGATAGGCCAAGACCCCATGAAAGGCGCCGAGCAAAAAGGATCCGTCTTTTGGACGAGAGTTCATAAAACCTTTCAGGAGCGAATGAAGTTTGTCAGCACCCGAGGCATCAACTCAATCCAAAAGAGATGGGGGTTCATTCAACAAGAATGCAACAAGTATTGTGCCATGCTTGAGTGCGTCGAAGCCCATCCCATGAGTGTCCTAGGCATGGTTGACTTGGTATGACCTCCTCTTTTTCATTGCTATGCTCATGGTTGTTTACATCTTGCCATGTTCATGTTTGTTTACATCTCGTGTCCTTAGCTATTACATTTGTGGCCACCTCGTTGATTGTGTAGGCTTTCCAATCTTCAGAAGCCTTCAAGGACCGGCATAAGAACAAGCCTTTCACTCTCACTCATTGTTGGACGCTAATCAAAGATTGTCCCAAGTTCAAAGATCAACATGTCGCTCTTAAGAAGAAAGGAGGCAAGGTGGCCGAGGCTGAGAATGGTGATTTGCTCAAGAGGCCGAGGGGCAGGATCAACTCGAAGGCCGACGACAAGCGTGATGCGTCAACCATCGCCTTGCAAGCAACTTTGCAAGGCATGATGACTCAAAAGGGAGTGAGAGAGGAGCAAATGAAGATATACCTAGAGCTCCAAACAAAGAAGCTTGACATGGAGGAGGCCGCCAGGAGGTGGAAGCTCGACATTGAGGAGGCCGCTCAATCGAAGAAGCTCGCGACCGATTCCACCAATGCTGATACCAAGGAAAAGGAGGTGGCGCTGGCAATCATGAGTGTTGACATGACCAACATGTCCCCAAAGAGGAAGATTTGGTTTGCGAACCAGCATAACCAGATGTTCGACCAAGATGGCCTGAACTAGGGAGGCGTTGGCCATTCTTTTTGAAGGCTGGCTAGTGTGTCGGCCGCTTGCTTTGTTGCCAGCGTAAAAAAACTTGTTCATTTTGAAGACTGGCTAGTGTGGCGACCGTTGTCTTTGTTGCCCGCGTGAAACTTGGGGGCTTGACCATTTTGTAGGCGGGCATATATTTGTCGGTTCTTGGCTTCGTTGCTGACATGAACCACTGCCGCTGCCGTGAACTATGGCTGCTGGCATGGAGCTATATCTTTGTTGCTTTGTCAAAGTTTGCATGCAGCTAGACAAGATGCGATCGAGATGCGCCAGTCAAAGTTGGCATATATTGTCAAAGTATAGGGGATCAATTGTAGCCTCTTTTGATAAGTAAGAGTGTCGAACCCAACGAGGAGCTAAAGGTAGAACAAATATTCCCTCAAGTTCTATCGACCACCGATACAACTCTACGCACGCTTGACGTTCGCTTTACCTAGAACAAGTATAAAACTAGAAGTACTTTGTATGTGTTGTTGGATAGGTTTGCAAGAATATAAAGAGCACGTAAATAAAAACTAGGGGCTGTTTAGATAAAGAAGCAATAAAGTTAGTATAGAGAGTGTGGCAAAGTGGCGGTAGGAGTTGTGAAATTGTCCCTAAGAAATTGACAACTTTACTAGACCGATAGCAAGTTTTATGTGGGAGAGGCCACTGCTAGCATGTCATCCCTGACTTGGAATTCTATGCACTCATGATTGGAACTATTAGCAAGCGTCCGCAACTACTAACGTTCATTAAGGTAAAACCCAACCATAGCATTAAGATATATTGGTCCCCCTTCAATCCCGTATGCATCAATTTCTATGCTAGCTTGAAGCTTCTGTCACTCTTGCCCTCCAATACCTAGTCCTATCAACATACAACTAAACCTATCGTGTGATCCACGCGCACGCTCATATGATGGGCACCAAAGGACAGCAACATAACCACAAGCAATTTAAACCAATCATAACAATTCACCAATTACTGATAGGACAACAAAAATCTACTCAGACATCATAGGATGGCAACACATCATTGGATAATAATATGAAGCATAAAGCACCATGTTCAAGTAGAGGGTACGGCGTGTTGCGGGAGAGTGGACCGCTGTAGATAGATGGGGAAAGGTGATGAAGATGTTGGTGAAGATGATGGAGGTGTTGGTGTAGATTGCGGTGATGATGATGGCCCCGGCGGCGTTCCGGCGCCACCGGGAGAGAGGGGGAGAGAGCCCCCGTCCTTCATCTTCTTCCTTGACCTTCTCCCTAGATGGGAGAAGGGTTTCCCCTCTGGTCCATGGTCTCCATGGCGTGGGAGGGGCGAGAGCCCCTTCGAGATTGGATCTGTCTCTCTCTGTTTCTGCGCTCCCAGATCTGGCCTTTCACCATTTCTTTTATAACCGGAGACCCGTAACTCCAATTGGGCTGAATTTTGGACACGATCTCTATCCGGAAATTGGCTTTCTTGCGGCGAAAGAAGGGCTCCAACCGCCTTACGGGGTGGCCACGAGGGTCCAGGGCGCGCCTGCCCCCCTGGGGCGCGCCCCCTGCCTCGTGGCCCCCTCGGGCATCATATCGCGTTGATTCTTCTTCCCAAAAATCACAAATATTCCAAAAAAATCTCCGTCGGTTTTTATCCCGTTTGGACTCGATTTGATATGGGTTTTCTGCGAAACAAAAAACATGCAACAGACAGGAACTGGCACTGGGTACTGGATCAATATGTTAGTCCCAAAAATAGTATGAAAAGTTGCCAAAAGTATGTAAAAGTTGTAGAATATTAGCATGGAACAATCAAAAGTTATAGATACGACAGAGACGTATCAGCATCCCCAAGCTTAATTCCTGCTCATCCTCGAGTAGGTAAATGATAAAAAAGATAATTTTGTATGTGGAATGCTACCTAGCATAATCTTGATCATGTAATCTAATCATGGCATGATATTAAGACATGAGTGATTCAAAGCAATATTCTATCATTTGACATTAAGACAATAATACTTCATGCATAACAACCAAGCAATTATGTCCTCTCAAAATAACATAGCCAAAGAAAGCTCATCCCTACAAAATCATAAAGTTTGGCCATGCTTCATTTCTGTCACACAAAATGCTCCCATCATGCACAACCCCGATGACAAGCCGAGCAATTGGTTCATACTGTAACGCGCTTCAGCCTTTTCAACCCTCACGCAATACATGAGCGCAAGCCATGGATATAGCACTATGGGTGAAATAGAATATGATGATGGAGGTTGTGTGAAGAAGACAAAAAGGACAAAGTCTCACATTGACGCGGCTAATCAACGGGCTATGGAGATGCCCATCAATTGATGTCAATGCGAGGAGTAGGGATTGCCATGCGACGGATGCACTAAGAGCTATAAGTGTATGAAAGCTAAAACTGAAAACTAAGTGGGGGTGCATCCAACTTGCTTGCTCATGAAGACCTCGGGCATTTGAGGAAGCCCATCATCGGAATATACAAGCCAAGTTCTATAATGAAAATTCCCACTAGTATATGAAAGTGATAACTTAAGAGACTCTCTATATGAAGAACATGGTGCTACTTTGAAGCACAAGTGTGGTAAAAGGATAGTAACATTGTCCCTTCTCTCTTTTTCTCTCATTTTTTATTTTTTATTTTTTGTTATTTTTTTGGTGGGCTTCTTTGGCCTCTTTTTTTTTATTTGGGATTCTTTGGCCTCTTTTATTTTGATAACCTCACATGGGACAATGTTCTAATAATGATGATCATCACACTATTATTTAGTTACAACTCAATATTACAAGTCGATACTAGAACAAAGATATGACTCTATATGAATGCCTCCGGCGGTGTACCGGGATGTGCAATGATCTAGCGTAGCAATGACATCAAAAAACGGACAAACCATGAAAACATCATGCTAGCTATCTTACGATCATGCAAAGCAATATGACGATAAATGCTCAAGTCATGTATATGATGATGATGGAAGTTGCATGGCAATATATCTCGGAATGGCTATGGAAATGCCATGATAGGTAGGTATGGTGGCTGTTTTGAGGATGACATAAGGAGGCTTATGTGTGATAGAGCGTATCATATCACGGGGTTTGGATGCACCGGCGAAGTTTGCACCAACTCTCGTGGTGAGAAATGGCAATGCACGGTACCGAAGAGGCTAGCAACGATGGAAGGGTGAGAGTGCGTATAATCCATGGACTCACATTAGTTATAAAGAACTCATATACTTATTGCAAAAGTTTATTAGCCCTCGAAGCAAAGTACTACTACGCATGCCCCTAGGGGGTTAGATTGGTAGGAAAAGACCATCGCTCGTCCCCGACCGCCACTCATAAGGAAAGCAATCAAAGAACACCCCATTGCTTCAAATTTGTCACACAACGTTTACCATACGTGCATGCTACGGGACTTGCAAACCTCAACACAAGTATTTCTCAATTTCACAATTACTCAACTAGAACGACTCTAATATCACCACCTTTATATCGCAAAACTATTGCAAGGATTCAAACATATCATATTCAGTGATCTACAAGTTTTATGTACGATTTTATGACTAACCATGTGAATGAACAATTCCTGTCATCTCTATAAATAGATATAAGTGAAGCAAGAGAGTTTAATTATTTCTAAAAAAGATATGCCCACGCTCTAACAAATATAAGTGAAGCAAAAGAGCATTCTACAAATGGCGGTTTTCTATGTGAAGAGAAACAGGCAATCCAAACTTCAAATGATATAAGTGAAGCACATGAAGCATTCTATAAAGCCATACTCAAAAGATATAAGTGAAGTGCAATGAGAATTCTATAAATAAACCAAGGACTATCTCATACCAGCATGGTGGATCAAAGAAAAGTGAAAACTAAATGCAAAAGATGCTCCAAGATTTGCACATATCGCATCAATGAAACGAATCTGAAAACATACCGATACTTGTTGAAGAAAGATGGGATGCCTTCCGGGGCATCCCCAAGCTTAGACGCTTGAGTCTCCTTGAATATTTACTTGGGGTGCCTTGGGCATCCCCAATATTGAGCTCTTGCCTCTCCTCCTTCTCCTCATATCGAGACCTCCTCGATCTTCGAACACTTCATCCACACAAAACTTCAACAGAAAGCTCGGTAAGATCCGTTATTATAATAAAGAAAATCACAACTCTAAGTACTGTTGAAGACCAATTCATATTTTGTTTTTCACTGTAGCTACTGTAATATAACTTTTCCATGTCTTAATCCACTGATAGGAATCAATAGTTTCATCAAAATAAGCAAACTATGCATACAAAACAGAATCTGTCTTAAACAGGACAGTCTGTAATAATCTGAACATTCACCATACCTCTGGTCCTTAAACAATTCTTCCAAAATTAGGAAAAATAAAAAATTTGTATAGAAAGACATTGCAAAAAGTTTCAGAACCATTTGACGTTCCAGTAAAAAATGTAAAATCGCGCACTACAGCCAAAGTTTCTGTCCTGCACCGCACAAACCAACAAGTAATCTAAAACATCCTAAAGGCAAACCTTGGCACATTATTTTTATTTTTAAATTTTATAAAAGCACACAACAGAAATAAATGACTCTCTAAAACTTCCGGGTTGTCTCCCTGGCAGCGCTTTCTTTAAAGCCATTAAGCTAGGCATATAGTGCTCAAGTAATGAATCCACCCGGATCCCAAGGTATATCAAAGCCAATTTTAATCAACAATGATTTGGAATTTAGTAGTGAGCACAAAGCAACATATATCATGTAATGACGAAGTCTAACTCTCTTCCTATGCATCGACATGTCATAAAAGAACAATTCATGCACACATAGTAAAGGCCAATGCATAGTATAAACAGTTTCTTGCAATTTTATCATGTGAGAAACATAGAGAGGTGGAGATATAGTTCCTCTCTCATAATAATTGCAAGTAGGAGCAGCAAGCACATGCATATTATATTCATCAAAATCATCATATGCAACGGTAAAAGGCAACCCACCCATATAATCCTTAATAAGTGCAAACTTCTCTAATATAGTGTAGTTTGGAGAATTCAAAAAGACAATAGGACCATCATGCGTGGGTGCAATAGGAACAATTTCATGTTTAACATAAGGAACTATAGCAAGTTCATCTCCATAAGCATAATTCATATTGGCATCTTGGCCACAAGCATGGAAAGCATCATCAAAAAGGGATATTACAAAAGAATCAATGGGATCATAACAATTATCATAGCATTCATCCTTCGGTAAGCACGAAGGGAAATTAAACAATGGATGAGTTGAAGAGTTACTCTCATTAGAAGGTGGGCACAGGTGATCAATCCGCTCTTCCTCCTTTTGTTCTTCGCTCTCCTCCTCATCCTTTTCATCCAATGAGCTCACAGTTTCATCAATTTCTTCTTCCATAGACTCCTGCAAAATATTAGTCTCTTCTTGGACAGTGGAGGAGTCCTCAATATATGGTTTAACATAGGCATTAGAAGCATAATTATCATAACAATATTCAAGTATGGCAAAATTTTCAGACTTGTAAAGAGTAGCAACATACTTTTCAATCAAAGAAGCAATTTCATAAGCACCCTTAAAAGCAACAAATTCTTTAATTTGTTGAACATCATAGTAATTATAAACACCCTTAGCATACGAAGATACGATTCCATTGTCGCTAAACTCACATTGGTAGGGAAGGGGTTTCTTAGGGTTTTCAGAACAACAAGTAACATCATATATTTCACATAAACTCAAAGCATAGCACTGCAAACGATGAATTTGATCCAGTAAAGGTTCCCCTTTTTGAGATAAGCGGTGTCGCACATAACAAGCATGCTCATCTAAAGGTTTGCCCTCAACTAATCTAGTTGGGGTTTCAGCACGAGCACAAAGGGATCGAAGATGATCCAAGTAAAAAGCTTTAGGAGTGTGATAGATTTTGAGTGGTTCTTCAACCATTGGGTTAGTTGGTACAACTATTTTTTTGGTATTTTGCGTTTCCTACCCATAACTAAAGATAGAAAACAAGAGCACAAAATAAAAACTACTTAGTGATAAAGCAAACAAGCACACACGAGAATATTCACCCCACGCTATTGCTCCCCGGCAACGGCGCCAGAAAAAGGTCTTGATAACCCACAAGTATAGGGGATCAATTGTAGCCTCTTTCAATAAGTAAGAGTGTCGAACCCAATGAGGAGCTAAAGGTAGAACAAATATTCCCTCAAGTTCTATCGACCACCGATACAACTCTACGCACGCTTGACGTTCGCTTTACCTAGAACAAGTATAAAACTAGAAGTACTTTGTAGGTGTTGTTGGATAGGTTTGCAAGAATATAAAGAGCACGTAAATAAAAACTAGGGGCTGTTTAGATAAAGAAGGAATAAAGTTAGTATAGCGAGTGTGGAAAAGTGGTGGTAGGAGTTGTGAAATTGTCCCTAAGCAATTGACTACTTTACTAGACCGATAGCAAGTTTTATGTGGGAGAGGCCACTGCTAGCATATCATCCCTGACTTGGAATTCTATGCACTCATGATTGGAGCTATTAGCAAGCGTCCGCAACTACTAATGTTCATTAAGGTAAAACCCAACCATAGAATTAATATATATTGGTCCCCCTTCAATCCCGTATGCATCAATTTATATGCTAGGTTGAAGCTTCTGTCACTCTTGCCCTCCAATACATAGTCCTATCAACATACAACTAACCCTATGGTGTGATCCACGTGCGCGCTCATATGATGGGCACCAAAGGACAGCAACATAATCACAAGCAAGTTAAACGAATCATAGCAATTCACCAATTACCGATAGGACAACGAAAATCTACTCAGACATCATAGGATGGCAACACATCATTGGATAATAATATGAAGCATAAAGCACCATGTTCAAGTAGAGGGTACAGCGGGTTGCGGGAGAGTGGACCGTTGTAGATATATGGGGAAAGGTGATGAAGATGTTGGTGAAGATGATGGAGGTGTTGGTGTAGATTGCGGTGATGATGATGGCCCCGGCGGTGTTCCGGCGCCACCGGGAGAGAGGGGCAGAGAGCCCCCCTCCTTCTTTTTCCTTGACCTTCTCCCTAGATGGGAGAAGGGTTTCCCCTCTGGTCCATGGTCTCCATGGCGTGGGAGGGGCGAGAGCCCCTCCGGGATTGGATCTGTCTATCTGTCTCTCTCTGTTTCTGCGCTCCCAGATCTGGCCTTTCACCGTTTCTTTTATAACCGGAGATCCGCAACTTCGACTGGGCTGAATTTTGGACACTATCTCTATCCGGAAATTAGCTTTCTTGCGGCGAAAGAAGGGCTCCAACCGCCTTACAGGGTGGCAACGAGGGTCCAGGGCGCGCCCCCTGCCTCGTGGCCCCCTCGGGCATCATATCGCGTTGATTCTTCTTCCCAAAAATCACAAATATTCCAAAAAATATCCGTTAGTTTTTATCCCGTTCGGACTCTGTTTGATATGGGTTTTGTATGAAACAAAAAACATGCAACAGACAGGAACTGGCACTGGGCACTAGATCAATATGTTAGTCCCAAAAATAGTATAAAAAGTTGCCAAAAGTATGTAAAAGTTGTAGAATATTGGCATGGAACAATCAAAAAATTATAGATACGACGGAGACGTATCACGCCCACGCGTTGGGTGCACGGCCGGCGCATCCAGAAAAACGGTCGAGCGCCGCCCCATTGCCATCCCCAAATGGATGAAATCTAGACAAAACGAATGTTTGTTTGGGGTCGTGCATTGGAGTTGGCCTAAGGCCATCTTCAATGCGGATGCTCAAACTGTCTGCAGTCGTTCGAACTGCGTGATCCGAATGTATCGTGCCATCCAATATGGTCTTGTCCGCAAGTCGGTATGGGCATGCTTTTCCCCGTAAAATGGAGATAAAATAGGGGTGAAGTTTGTGGGCATTCGGACCGCTGCCACGTCCGTGTCTGGCACCGCGTCCCACCCAAAACCCTCCTCCCTCGCCCATGTGTGTTCCCGCCCGACACCAATGATACGTCTCCAACGTATCTATAATTTTTGATTGTTCTATGCTATTATATTATCAATCTTTGATGTTTTATATACATTTACAAGCAACTTTATATCATTTTTGGGACTAACCTATTAACTTAGTGCCCAGTGCCAGTTGCTGTTTTTTTGCTTGTTTTTGGCTTTGCAATGCCCAGTGCCAGTCAATCACTCACCTCCTCGGCAATAGCGCCAGCAAATAGCTTGATCTCCACTATGCAACCTTCTTCCTGTAGACTCTTGTTGGGCCTCCAAGTGCAGAGTTTTGTAGGACAGTAGCAAATTTCTTTCAGGCGGATGACCTAAGGTTTATCAATCCGTGGGAGGCGTAGGATGAAGATGGTCTCTTTCAAACAAACCTGCAACCAAATAACAAAGAGTCTGTTGTGTACCCAACACACCCAATACAATGGTAAATATAGATAGTAGATATAGGTTTTTGCAATCTGAAAATATAAAAACAGCAAGGTAACTAGTAACAAAAGTGAGAAAAAACGGTATTGCAATGCTTGAAAACAAGGCCTAGGGTTCATACTTTCACTAGTTCAAGTTCCCTCAACAATGATAAAATAATTGGATCATATAACAATCCCTCAACATGCAACAAAGAATCACTCCAAAGTTTCTATCGGAGAACGTAGGACGAAAACGTGCATCAACCCCTATGCATAGATTACCCCAATGTCACCTCGGGAATCTGTGAGTTGAGTGCCAAAACATACATCAAGTGAATCAATATAACATCCCATTGTCACCACAGATATCCTATCGCTAGACATACATCAAGTGTTCTCAAATCCAATACTCAATCCAACATAACGAAACCTCAAAGAGCAAGACTCAATTCATCACAAGAAGGTAGATGGGGAGAAACACCATATGATCCAACTATAGTAACAAAGCTCGTGACACATCAAGATCGTGCCAAATCAAGAACACAAGAGAGAGAGAGAGAGAGAGATCAAACACATAGCTACTCGTACATACCCTCAGCCCCGAGGATGAACTACTCCCTCCTCATCATGGAGACCGCCAAGATGATGAAGATGGCCACCGGTGATGGTCCCCCCGGCAGGGTGCCGAAATGGGCTCCTGATTGGTTTTTCATGGCTAAAGAGGCTTACGGCGGCGGAACTTCCAATCTAGATTTCTTTATGGAGGTTTCGTGATTTATAGGAATTTTTGGCGTCGGTTTCACGTTAGGGGGGTGGGGTTCCCGAGGGACCGACAAGGCAGGTGGTGCGCCCTCCACCCTTGTGGTTGCCTCATGACTTCTCGGTTCATCTTCGATACCCCATGGGTCTCTTCTGGTTCACAAAAAATCACTGTAAATTTTCAGCTCATTTGGACTCCGTTTGATATTCTCAAAATAACATGGCCAAAGAAAGTTATCCCTACAATATCATATAGTCTAGCTATGCTCCATCTTCATCACACAAAGTATTTCATCATGCACAACCCCGAAGACAATCCAAGCATTTGTTTCATACTTTTGATGTTCTCAAACTTTTTCAACTTTCACGCAATACATGAGCATGAGCCATGGATATAGCACTATAGGTGGAATAGAGTATGGTGGTTGTGGAGAAGACAAAAAGAGGGAAATAGTATCACATCAACTAGGTGTATCAACGGGTTATGGAGATGCCCATCAATAGATATCAATGTGAGAGAGTAGGGATTTCCATGCAAGAGATGCACTAGAGCTATAAGTGTATGAAAGCTCAAAAAGAAACTAAGTGGGTGTGCATCCAACTCACTTTCTCACGAAGACCTAGGGCAATTTGAGGAAGCCCATCATTGGAATATACAAGCCAAGTTTTATAATGAAAAATTCCCACTAGTATATGAAAGTGAAAACATAGGAGGCTCTCTATCATGAAGAACATGGTGCTACTTTGAAGCACAAGTGTGTAAAAAGGATAGTAGCATTGCCCCTTCTCCCTTTTCTCTCATTTTTTTATTTTCGGCTCTTTGGCCTTTTTTATCTTTTTTTATTTCTTTTTTATTGTTCGTCCGGAGTCTCATCCCGACTTGTGGGGGAATCGTAGTCTCCATCATCCTTTCCTCACATGTGACAATTCTCTAATAATGATGATCATCACACTTTTATTTAATTTATAACTCAAGAATTACAGCCTGATACTAGAACAAATATATGACTCTATATGAATGCCTCCGGTGGTGTACCGGGAAGTGCAATGACTCAAGAGTGACATGTATAAAAAATATGAATGTTGGCTTTGCCACAAATACGATGTCAACTACATGATCATGCAAAGCAATATGACAATGATGAAGCGTGTCATAATAAATGGAACGGTGGAAGTTTCATGGCAATGTATCTCGGAATGGCTATGGAAATGTCATAATAGGTAGGTATGGTGACTATTTTGAGGAAGGTATATGGTGGGTGTAATGCACCGGCGAAAATTGCGCGGTACTAGAGAGGCTAGCAATGGTGGAAGGGTGAGAGTGCGTATAATCCATGGAATCAACATTAGTCATAAAGAACTCACATACTTATTGCAAAGGTCTATTAGCTATTGAAACAAAGTAATACACGCATGCTCCTAGGGGGATAGATTGGTTGGAAAAGACCATCGCTCGTCCTCGACCGCCACTCATAAGGAAGACATTCAATAAATAAATCATGCTCCGACTTCATCACATAACGGTTCACCATACGTGCATGCTACGGGAATCACAAACTTCAACACAAGTATTTCTACCAATCCACAATTACTCACTAGCATGACTCTAATATCACCATCTTTATATCTCAAAACAAATGCAAGGAATCAAACTTCTCATAGTATTCAACGCTCTTTATATGAACGTTTTTATTATATCCCTCTTGGATGCCCATCATATTAGGACTAATTTCATAACATAAACAAATTGCCATGTTGTTTAATAATCTCAAAATAATATAAGTGAAGCATGAGAGTTCAACAGTTTCTATAAAATAAAACCACCACCACCGTCCTCTAAAAAGATATAAGTGAAGCACTAGAGCATATTGCCTAGCTAGAAAGATATAAGTGAATCACATAGAGTATTCTAATGAATTCACGATTAATGTGTGTCCCTCTCAAAAGGTGTGTCCAGAAAGGATGATTGTGGGAAACTTAAAAAGAAAAGACTCATATCATACAAGACGCTACAAGCAAAACACATATCATTTGGTGAATAAAAATATAGCCTCAAGTAAAAAACATAGCCTCACGTAAATTGACCGATGGATTGAGGACGAAAGAGGGGATGCCATCCGGGGCATCCCCAAGCTTAGATGCTTGGTTTACCTTTAATATTACCTTGGGGTGCCTTGGGAATCCCCAAGCTTAGGCTCTTGCCACTCCTTATTCCGTAGTCCATCGAAACTTTACCCAAAACTTGAAAACTTCACAACACAAAACTCAACAGAAAACTCGTAAGCTCCATCAGTATAATAAAGCAAATCACCACTTAGGTACTGTTGTGAACTCATTCTGAATTTATATTGGTGTTGTATCTATTTTATTCCAACTTATCCATGGTTCATACCCTCCGATACTACTCATAGATTCATCAAAATACGGAAACAACACATAGAAAACAGAATCTGTCAAAAACAGAACAGTCTGTAATAATCTGGAAACTTTCCATACTTCTGTAACTCCAAAAATTCTAAAAAATTGGGAAAATAGAGGAAGTTTTTATATAAATCTTGTGTAAAAAATTCAGAATGTTATCACGCTCCAGTGAATTTTCAAAATTCTGCTACTGGATGCAAAAGTTTCTGTTTTTGCACAGAATCAAGTCAACTATCATCCTCACTATCCCAAAGGCTTTACTTGGTATTTTATTGAAACAAAAGCTATAAAACATGATTACTACAGTAGACTAATCATGTGAGCACACAAAAAAGTAGGGGTAAATATTGGGTTGTCTCCCAACAAGCGCTTTTCTTTAATGCCTTTCTAGCTAGGCATGATGATTTCAATGATGCTCACATAAAAGATAAGAACTGAAACACTAAGAGAGCATCATGAACCATATGACTAGCACATTTAAGTCTAACCCACTTCCTATGCACAGGGATTTTTTGAGCAAACAATTTATGGGAGCAAGAATCAACTAGCATAGGAAGGTAAAACAAGCAAAACTTCAAAACTCTCAACACATAGAGAGGAAACTTGATATTATTGCAATTCCTACAAGCATATATTCCTCCCTCATAATAATTTTCAGTAGCATCATGAATGAATTCAACAATATAACCATCACATAAAATCATTCTTTTCATGATATACAAGCATAGAAATTTTTACCACTCTCCACATAAACAATTTATTCTTATGAATAGTAGTGGGAGCATCATATGAAACTTGAATACTATAAATTGTTTCCACATTAAGAGAGTAATGTTTAGTAATTGGATATTCAAAATTATGACAATAATTATCACTACTTTTTATAACATAAATATCATCACAGTAATCATCATAAGTAGCAACTTTGTTCTCATCATAGTCAATTGAAATCTCTTCCGAAATAGTGGAATCATGACTAAATAAAGTCATGACCTCTCCAAATCCACTTTTATCATTATGATAAGATTCAACACCCTCCAAAATAGTGGGATTACTGTTATCTAAAGTTGACACTCTTCCAAACCCACTTTCATAAATATTGCAATCATCATAACAAATTTTCTCATCGAAAGTAGAGGGACTAAAAGGATCATCTTCATCAAGCATAGCATCCCCAAGCTTGGGACAAACATTAATTGCAGCAAATAAATTTTCAAACATGTCATTCTTATCAAACATAGCATCCCCAAGCTTGTGCCTTTGCATATCATAATCATAATTACTCTCATCATTAATAGTATGAATAGCACCAATAGTATAGCAATTTTTATCATCACAACTTTCTAAGTTGGTGCCAAAAAGATTTTCAAGATTATAAGAAGTATCATGATTTTCCCAATCATAATCATCACAATGAGTAATAGGCATAACAAAATCATCCTCAATAGTTTCTTCAGAAATTATACCATAAGACAAAGAATTACTATCATCATCAAGTATATCATCTTCCACATTTATTTTTGATTCACTCTCATGAGGCATAACAATAATAGGAGCAACATCATTTGGGAGGGATACTTTTTACCTTTGCTTCTCCGTCTTTTCTTTTTCTTCTCCACATCATGTGTGGGTTTAATCAACTTTTTGGAGCTCCTTATGGATGAGCTTGGTTGCATAGGAAGATCATTGTCATAACCTGTTTCATCACGAGATATAATAGGAGGGAAAGTGGAGAGCTTTACCCTTTCATCAGTATTTCATTTATATTCTATTGGTTTTCCCATCTTTCTATAGTTGGCAATATAAGCATTCATTGCAATTTACCACACAAAACATATAGATATTTTTAAGAGTAGTTTCAACATGGTCGGTGAGTATGAACGCTTCAAACCAACTATTTTTATGTGACAATTCTTCGCACCCCAAAATAAACAAAGTTCATTATAAAGTTCAAGGGTGATCAAGTTATTGCTATATTTGGCCACGATTCGGTCATGAAAAAGTGTGCATTGGAAATTAAGATGACCAACTCTATTGCAAAGTTCACAACTAGTGGGATGAGGAGAGCATAATTTTGTAGCAAATTTATCTATCACCTTAAGCCACCGATTGGTTTCATCATGTTTATGCTTCTTGCAAAATCTATCATCCCTATAAGGCATGTCTTCACAAACTCTATTCACTCCACCAAAATTGACATGCTTATAAGAAACATTTTTATCATGACTAGTCCAATCATCATTAGTACCATGAATATTCATAGCAAGCACACTATCAACATTGCAATCATGTTTATCATTCAAAGATTTATTCACTACTACAGGATGCTGCTAACGCGACACTACGATCAGAGAGACCCTTCGACGAAACTGTGTGTGATGCAATAATCGCAAACGATGGTGTAAAAAAACCGTCAAAAAAGGTGCAAAACGTTTGCGATGACGGATGCATCACACACGATTCGTATTTTAGTTGCGTGTGCGATGCAGGGCATACGGTTCAATTCCATTAACTGTTTGCGATGAGGAGGAACAAAAGGAACGGGTAGCCAGATGGAGGTGTGTGCGATATACAGCATACGGTTCACTCGAATGAACTGTTTGTGATTAGGCAACACAAAAGAAACGGTCAGCCAGATTCAGGTGTGTGCGATATACTGCATGCGGTTCACTCGGATGAACTGTTTGCGTTGAGACAAGAGAACAGAAACGGTTAGCCAGATTAAGGTGTGTGCGATGTACAACATACGGTTCACTCGGATGAACTGTTTGTGATTAGGCAACACAAAAGAAATGATCAGCCAGATCAAGGTGTGTGTGCGATATACGGCATGCGGTTCACTCGGCCTTGTCGTCAGTGTGTGACCTCTGTGGCAACCGTTCGCCCCCCACTAGCATCTTCTTGTACCATGGCAACCGTCCACCACCTCTTTGCCTTTCCCTCTCAATTTGGAACTGCTGTCGCACGCTCTTCCTCCCTCCATTTGCCTTCACCCTCCTTCTGCCATTGTTTGATCATCTTCTCCATGGAGGGAACAGGCCGGAAACGACCTCGTTATTCTTGCCCTGATCTGAAAGATGACGTGGTGGCGGAACTCATTGATCAGTGCAATGTCATCACCTCGGCTAGCATGGCAGGTTCGTTCAAGACCAATCTTGACTCAACTAATAACATCATTACAAGGAACCCAAGGGTCCAGGATCCGTTTGGTCTCCCCTATCTTGTTCGCCGTGAACCTGCTGACTAGCGCGGGGACGACGGAAGCCTCGCCTTGTGCAAGTTGATGCCGCTTGATAATTATTCGTGTGATGTTAAGATGCCATCGCTTATGGGCAAGGCTTGGGCAGGCGCAGATGGAGATTGGGTTGTTTATATTGGGTACAGCTGCGAGTGCGAACTTGTGAATGTGTACACTCGTCACCGGGTTCCACTTACAAAAATCTCAGACTGCCCAGAGGTTGAGTACACCGGTATTCTATGTAAGTTCAAATACGATCATGGTGATTGTCGTCTACGGAAGATAGCAATATGTCGAGTTCCCAACCGCTCTTGGGATTACATGAACTATGAAGTTGTTGCTATCTTCGACAAGCTTGTTGCCTTCCTTACTTCCACGCCTCGATGGATATTGCTCAAAAATCAATTTCTGTACACGGATGAGTACTATGATGCAATTCAATACGAGGGTCTTGCGTTTGCTGCTACCACTCGTGGCACTGTTTTTGCATGGAGTCCTGATGCTTTCAGTATGTTTGTCTTCCACCGTAATTATAATTGTTTCATCCACATGCATGCGGGTTAGCTAGTTTCCCTTTACTAATTAACCTTCTTGTGTTTCCAAGGTCATGTGAACATTCCACCACCTATACTTGAACATTTTTATAACCAAGGGGGAAATGATGATGCTGATGATCACGAGCATGAGGACCCATATACTCAGTGGCGCCTGGTAACTTATTCCGATGGATCACCTCTTCTTGTCCGTATACAGGGCACTGCTGATGTTACTAAGGAAGCAGGTATTGTCTCGCACAGTCGCACTCTCCGGACCTATTCCAAGATCCGTTGAAGGGTATTCGGGATGGATACTAGTGTACTAGCGCCAACACCTTCTCCCTGGTTCAGTATTGAAAGTCTTGGAGGAAACTCGCTCTTCCTTGGACAAAACTATCCAATGATGGTGGAAGACGATCCAGCTGCTGTTGACACAACATTACTACCATTTATGAGAAGCAACTGTATCTATACTTCGGACATTGCTATGCTTCCCTACCATCCCAATATGGGTCCTGACATAGGCCGCTTCAGCCTAGATGATCAATCCTGCGTTGGTCTCGAGATTGACAGTAGCTGGCCCTTCCTAGAGAATCACTTCTAGTTCAAAGCAAGTGTTTCCAACACCGACGAGTGGTTGAGCTGAATTTCATTTCATTGCTTTGTTATTTGTTGTGTGAGAAAAACTTTACTTTACTAGAATGTTTTGTTGGATATGATCTATAATCCAACGTGTACCCTCGTTGTTGTTGTGGGTTGATGACTTGTTGTATGTAATCAATGGTACATTTGCATATGCGTCCATCAACTCATGCCTGCTAGTGGTGTCCATATGAACAGTGCTAGTGATTTTAGTTGCAAAAATTAGATAGTGCTAGTGATTTTTAGCTGTATATTTTGACAAATCGCAGTGTTACAAGGTTGACAAATGGCAATGTTACTAGGTAAACAAATGTCAATCTTTCCAGTTTGACAAATGGCAACATACCCAAAATGACAGATGCAAATCTTACCCAATTGTTTCTATGTGGTTGCACACGGGTCATGCAAAACAACCGTTGTGTTGAAGGGATACAGAAATCCGGCTCGGCACATTTTCCCTTGGCTTCCTGGGAAGCTGTCAATTTGCGTACGGGTGTTCTAACTAAAACGTTTGCGATGAGTGTTTTATATTTAAAAACCATTGACTTTTTTTCAAAAGAAAATCGTTTGATAAGTCTGTACATTAAGAGAGAAAAACGCAAGTTCGTTCAAACCATATCTTTCATTCAGTCACACTGCAAATATATATTCATATGACCGAGAATTCGAGATACAGTATTAAACCCCCAAAAGAACTATTTCCGATGGCGGCGGAGGCAGCCTGCCGCACCGTCGTTGTCGTTGTCGTCCTCCGGGACGCCGTTGTTAAAGTCTTCGATGCAACCCAAAATGTTCTTCACTTGTAAATCAAACATCATGTCGCCGCGCGATCGACGGGCAGGGTGTGGGAGGACGGCAACTTGCGCCGCTGAGAGGTAGCGGTCGACGGCAACATCCCATGCCGCTGAGGGGGGCGCACACACGGGTATGGGCACGGGCGCGGTGTTTGCAGCCAAACGCACTGGGATCGGAGCCGCGGTGGGTGGAGGGGCGCGCACGGGCAGGGGCACGGGCGCGGTAGGTGCAGCCAAACGCACGGGGGCTGGCGCCACGGTGGGTGCAGGGGCGTGCACGGGCACAGGCACGGGCACTGGCGCTGGCATGTACACGAGCTCGCGCGGGTCCGCGGAGACCTCGCTGACGCCCGCAGCTTTCAGCTCTGCAATAGTGCTCGGCGACCAGCCCGTCAATGCTACAGGGATGGTCGCTAGCGCGGAAGCGGGGATGGGAGCTGGGGCGGGAGCGGGGGCAGCAACCGCCGCGGCCAGCTCATTCTGGGCCATGTCCATGAGGCACCATTCCTCCTTATTTTCTATCTCCTCCGGCTCGGAGTCCACTTCACCAAACTTGAAGACTAGTGGCAGATGATCATTCTGCGCCATGGCGTTGGTGGAGGTCTGCGGGAGGGAGGGGAATGGGAGGCGAACAGTAAGGCTGCCCGTATTAAACAATGGCTCGGGCGCCATTAATGGAGAGGAAGGCGGGCGGCCATGGAAGTCGAAGGGCTCACTTCCCTGTGAGCCTGCGCAGCGAACAGCTCGCATGCTTCCCGGTGAGCCTGCGCATTAGAGGAGAGCTTGCACGCCTCTCGGTCAGCCTACGCACCGGACTCCGATCGCACGCCTCCCGTTCTGTCAAGGTCAAGCAGCTGTCCACACGACACCTCCTAGAGCCTTTAAAACGAAGACATGTGGCATCACGTGAATGGTTAGCAGAATGCACACGATTTGAATTATACAACCGTTTGAGATACTAAAGTGGCGGCTATTTTTTCAAAATGCCTTTGTTGGCTGTTATTCGAGTGCACCTTCTCTCAAAATGGACACGAAAAATACCACAGCATGTCGGGTGCCATTCCATGATAGCATGCCAAGTTTCATGAATTTCAGACGAGTTTTAGATTTACTAGAATTTAAAAACAAAGTATCTCAACGTTTTGCCGGCAATCAACGGTGCCCTGGTGTTTGAAATTCATTCCCATCTCATGCATGGGACCTAAGCATGCACCCAAGGACACAGATTTAATTTTTCAACCAATTTATATGCACTAGAGCATGTGCATGTAGTTCAAATTTGAATTATGCACATAAATGCATTGAAAACTCATTAATCCCAAAAAATGTCGAAATGAACCCCAAAAAATCACAAAAATTGACACAACACTCCTGTTGGTCTATGTTGACACGAGAAAAAATTTGAAAGCAATAAGAGGCAATGGATATCGTTTTGTCCCCAAAGGTGGGACGTTCCCTATCGAAACCATCATGCTTGTTGTGAGAAGCTCTGGTTTGTGAGAAGCTTATACCCAAACCTGCCCCAAATGGGACAAATTTTTTACCACTACATGTTGATGCCGCTCCATGATAGCATGCCAAGTTTCATGAATTTCAGACGAGTTTTGGATTTACTAGAATTTAAAAACCAGGCATATCAACGTTTTGCCGGCAGTCAATAGTGCCCTGGTGTTTGAATTTCAGTCCCATCTCTTGCATGGGACCTAGAAATTCACCCAAGGACACGCATGTGATTTTTCAACCAACTTTAGTGCACTGGAGCATGTGCTTGTAGTTCAAATTTGAATTATGCACATAAAATTCCTAGAAAACCCAGTTAATGTATAAAAAAGGCCATACGAACCCCGAAAAATTCCAAGATTAAACAGAACACTCATGTTGTTCTATGTTGACACTAGAATTTTTTTGAAAACAATAAGAGGCAACGGATATCGTTCCGTCCCCAAAGGTGGCACGTTAGCTACCGAAACCTTCACGCTTGTTGTGAGAAGCTCTGGTTTGTGAGAATCTTATACCCAAAACTGCCCCAAATGGGACAGAATTTTCACCACGGCATGCTGATGCCGCTCCATGATAGGATGCCAAGTTTCATGAATTTTAGACGAGTTTTGGATTTACTAGAATTTAAAAACCAGGTATCTCAACATTTTGCCGGCAATCAACAGTGCCCTGGTGTTTGAAATTCATTCCCATCTCTTGCATGGGACCTAAGCATGCACCCAAGGACACACATGTGATTTTTCAACCAACTTTGGTGCACTGGAGCATGTGCTTGTAGTTCAAATTTGAATTATGCACATAAAATGCCTAGAAAATCCAGTTAATGTATAAAAAAGGCCAAACAAACCCTAAAAATTCATTCCCATTTCTTGCATGAGACCTGAGCTTGCACTGAAGGACACAAATTTAACTTTTTAACCAATTTATATGCACCGGAGCATGTGCATGTAGTTTAATTTTGAATTGTGCACCTGAAATGGCTAGAAAACCAGTTTAATGTATAAAATGTCCAAACGAACCTTGAATAATTCCAATTCTTTTATAACACACATATAGTTGCATGTTCACTGCAGAGAAAAGGTCTAGCAATTCAAACAGTGTCGATTGCCACTATGACCCCATTATGTAATTCAAATCAAGTAGATCCCACACAGTTTATTATCACCAACCATGTGAGATGTAGTCCAAAACATCTTGGAGCACCGTCGGTGTATAGTACGCCTATAGCTTACTTGAGAAGGTGCGTCGGCTACAGTCCACAGCCGGCGGGTCAAGCACGCTTGCTCGCTCCCCAAAAACACCCACTTCGTTTCAGTCGCTTGATTCTAGTTTTTAGTAGCCCCGGCATTTTGCTCCCGCCTCTGCATCCCTTGCAATCTCAAAAATATCTGCTCGCCCTTGATCCAAATTTTCAGTAGCCCCGCCTTGTTACTCCCGCCTAGTAAAATTTTCAGTTGCCGCAGTATTTCCTCAAACACAACCTTGCCCCCCTCGAAACCATTGGTAGGTCTCCGCCATCGCCGGTGCCTCCATCGTCAACCTCTGTCTGTGTGCCGGGGAGCTCGAGGAGCCAATGGCCAAAAAGAGGTTTATCAAGGCCTTTTTGCCCGACGCCGGTGAGGTGGCCGCCGAGGTGTCCCCGTCGTCCTCCGCAGGCCCGATCCGCCGTCGCCGGTCCCCCGATCAGCCCGCCGCCGTGCCCCTACGCCGGTTCGAGGACTTCCCCATCCTCCCTCGGACCCGGCAGCCGACGAGGTCCTACCTCGGGGTCCGGTAGCGGCGGTGGGGGTCATGGGTCACCGAGATTACAGGTCGAGAGGCCCACACCCGTCGGTGGCTCGGTAGCTTCCACACGGCCGAGCTCGCGGCCATGGAGTACGACCGCTTGCAGGTCCGCTACCACGGCGCAGCGACTAGGCTCAATTTCCCCTTCGGCACATGTCCGGTCGACCTCATTTCGCTGGAGCCATGGGTGCTGAGCTCGGCTATGGCGCGGGAGGACCGCGAGGCATGGGAGCGCATCGAGGCCGAGGCCGCCGACGAGGCCTACATGCAAGAGCTCCGCCGGCAGCACCCGGAGCTCGTGGAGGCGGAGCGGGTGATCTTTGCCGGCGCGGAGGGCGGCGAGGTTATCGCGCTGCTGTTAAGGATATTGCAGTTAACATGCCTTTTTGTTTTTCAATTGTTGTTTAGCAACATGCATTGTACTTAATGACTAAATATGCAATCCCAGGCTACATAGCAACAAGGAAGAGTGTTACCTTAATGTTCTGATGATGTCTACATATACATGTAATAAAATCTTATATAATTGGATGGAGGGAGTGTTGTACTACATCATTTTTCAATTGTTGTTTAGCTTCTAATATTAACTTGGTGCTTTTAGGTACATATATCATTGCCAAAGATCCACACTTCGACCCTTTCTGCGTATGGGGCAATGAGATATTCATGAACCAGCAGCAAGTGAGGAAACTGATAAAGATTGTTATTTAATGAGTCAAAAGATGTCAATCGAACTATTGTTTTACACTTTATGCAAGACAAAAGTGAACTGCTGGATGGTAAGTAAGAACCATGTAGCCTTCTTTTTACTGCCCGTAATGAGTTGTGTTAGATGACAATATCTGAATCTTTTTCTTTTGCACTGGATCATGAAGCAGTTTACTCAAGATTACCTCTCAAACTACATGATTGGCGGCCAGCCATCACAAGGGGTTGGACTAGAGTCCTACATGCCTTCTGCATCTCGAAGAGCACAGTAGGGCCATTCAGCTTCACCTTGTTCAGCAACCGGAATGTCCGTCGCCTCTTTCTTTACCATCTGTAATAGTACAAGTATGGAACCCCAGTTCATCATTCTTTATTTGGTGCTTATGTAATTCTTAAACATATGTACCTATGAATCGAATAATTCATTGGTTGTTTGAACCTGATGGATATGAATAAAGCTATAGCCTACTTTCAAGTTTAAATTAGGTACAATTTTAAATAGCAGCAATTAAATTAGGGCGAAATTACGTTGTGTAGGTCATTTCGGCACACACGGTCGGTAAAACACAAACGTTTGCGATATACACCATAATCTGAGACAGTTCACAGAGAGGAAACGTGTGCAAGCATGCACACAGTTGCCGTTTGCAAAGCGTGTGTGATGTCAGACACTATCACATACGATGCGGGAAAACTAAATGTGTGTGATTGTCTACCAATCGTACACGGTTTATAATCCTGAAATGTTTGTGATGTGCCAGGCATCATAAAACTCCCGTGCCTGGAATATTTCTGGAAAGCTCCCATGCCTAGAATCTGCCTGGTTTTAGGTAAAACCACAAAACTCCGACTGCGATGGCAATGCGAGCACAAACGAGTAGCAATGATGAAGCGTTTGCGATATTCGAGATATCAGAAACGGTTATATAGGGACAATTATATGCATCAAGGCTCCCTATCCCCGACGGTTTCTGGGTCGTGTGGGAAGGACCCCCCTATCGCCCACACTCACTTAGCGATGGTTTCAAATGCCGTTGCGAAAAGGGGTTAAAAACCGTTTGTATAGCACCGACGCGCACCAGTGAGTGCTGAACATTTTATTGACTTCTTCTTCTAGCACTTGAACACAATTTTCCTTTCCATCATTTTCATGAAAGACATTAGAAAGATGAAGCAAATGAGGAAACCTCAGTTCCATTTTTCTTCTTTTATAGACTAAACTAGTGATAGAACAAGAAACTAAAAGATTCAATTGCAAGATCTAAAGATATACCTTCAAGCACTCACCTCCCCGGCAACGGCGCCAGAAAACAACTTGATGTCTACTACGCAACCTTCTTCTTGTAGACTGTTGTTGGGCCTCCAAGCACAGAGTTTTGTAGGACAATAGCAAATTTCCCTCAAGTGGATGACCTAAGGTTTATCAATCCGTGGGAGTCATAGGATGAAGATGATCTCTCTCAAATAAACCTGCAACCAAATAACAAAGAGTCTGTTGTGTCCCCAACACACCCAATACAATGGTAAATTGTATAGGTGCACTAGTTCGGCGAAGAGATGGTGATACAAGTGCAATATAGATAGTATATATAGGTTTTTGTAATATGAATATATAAAAACAGCAAGGTAACTAGTAACAAAAGTGAGCAAAAAGGGTATTGCAATGCTTGAAAACAAGGCCTAGGGTTCATACTTTCACTAGTGCAAGTTCTCTCAACAATGATAACATAATTGGATCATATAACAATCGCTCAACATGCAACAAAGAATCACTCCAAAGTTTCTATCGGAGAACGTAGGACGGAAACGTGCATCAACCCCTATGCATGGATTAAACCAATGTCACCTCAGGAATCTGCGATTTGAACAAAAACATACATCAAGTGAATCAATAGAACATCCCATTGTCACCAGATATCCTATCGCAAGACATAGATCAAGTGTTCTCAAATCCAATACTCAATCCAACATAACAAAACCTCAAGGAGCAAGACTCAATTCATCACAAGAAGGCAGAGGGGGAGAAACACCATATGATCCAACTATAGTAACAAATATCGCGATACATCGAGACCGTGCCAAATCAATAACACGAGAGAGAGAGAGAGATCAAACACATAGCAACTGGTACATACCCTCAGCCCCGAGGGTGAACTACTCCCTCCTCATCATGGAGACCGCCGGGATGATGAAGATGGCCACCGGTGATGGTTCCACCCTCCGGCAGGGTGCCGAAACGGGCTCCCGATTGGTTTTTCATGGCTAAAGAGGCTTACGGCGGCGGAACTTCCGATCTAGATTTCTTTCTGGAGGTTTCATGATTTATAGGAATTTTTGGCGTCGGTTTCACGTCAGGGGGGTTCCCGAGGGACCAACAAGGCAGGGGGCGCGCCCTAGGGGGGCGCTCCCTCCACCCTTGTGGTTGCGTCGGGACTCCTTTGGTCCATCTCCAATGCCCCATGGGTCTCTTCTGGTCCATAAAAAATCACCGTAAATTTTCAGCTCGCTTGGACTACGTTTGATATTCCTTTTTCTGTAAAACTCAAAAACGAGGAAAAAACAGAAACTGGCACTGGGCTCTAGGTTAATAAGTTAGTCCCAAAAATAATATAAAATAGCAATTTAATGCATATAAAACATCCAAAACAGATAATATAATAGCATGGAACAATCAAAATTATAGATACGTTGGAGACGTATGATACTGCATCATCCTCTCCTCTTCGAGGAAATCCCAATGCAGCTCACAAGTAGCAGGAAGAATTTCTGGCGCCGTTGCCGGGGAGACATCATCAACATCTACCAAGTACCTACACATAAACTTTCATCTCCTTGCATTTACATTATTTGTTATTTGCCTTCGTTTTCATGTCTCCCACTTCTAAAAAGTTTTACAAAAACACAAAAATATTTTCCGTTTTCCTTTTTGTGTGTTTCCATGTTGGCTTGCTGTGAAACTGTAATCATGAGTGATTTTGGTATGGCAGAAACAGATGATGGTAGAACTCCTGAAATTGGAAGTTCCACTAATCTTAATGCAAAAACTTTTATTTTGGGACAAGGGAATGTTATAGGAAAAAGTGTCATCCAAGAATTGCTTAATTGCGTTGGAAATTTGACTTGTGATGATGCTCCTATACTTAAAAGAACTATAACTTATGTGGAAGCTATTTCTGCCCTTGTTCTTAAACTTGAGAGAAGATTTGTTCACACCAATCCTACCTTGCAAAGATTGTTGTATGAGTTGCCTGTTATAAAAGATCCTGGAGTTAAAAAGATAGCCACCCTTGTCCTTATGAATGAGTTTGATCACATAGTACAGGAAGCTAGGGAAATCTTTGACTTTTATGGTATGAACCATGAAAACCGGTGATAGATGAGATCCTTTATAATAGTGAATATTTATTAAGGATTTTCTTCACAATGATCATATCTTTGATCAGAACCTTAAAAAGGAAGTTCCTCTTTTGAGTACGATCCTACAAGTTTTCAATGATGTTAATAAAAAATATTCTTGGATTATCGTCGATAATCAAGGGGGATTTGCAGACGGTCAACTTGCTAATGCTAAAATTTCTATGGATGATGTGTTTCATGTTATATTTGAAAAACCTATTGATAAAAATGCATCCATGGAAAAGAAGAACAAGGATGACAATACTTGAAACTTTACATTATGCCTAGCTAGGGGCGTAAAACAATAGCGCTAGCTGGGAGGCAACCCAATAGTTATCTTTTCTTTTTTTTCTTTTCAATAAATATGCAATTATTCTACTATTATGATTGTGATTTAGTGTTTTAGTTAGTGTTTGTGCCAAGTAAAGCGTTTGGGATTATTTGGGTGATAGTTGATTTGATTCTGGGAATTAACAGAAACTTTTGTGTACAGTAGCAGAATTGATGTGGTCTGCTGGAGCGAGATAATTTTTTTGCACATCATTGATATACAAATTTCCCACATTGTCCTAATTGTTTTAGAATTTTTGGAGTTACAGTAGGATGGTCAAAGTTCATATTACTACAGACTATTGTGTTTTTGACAGATTCTGTTTTCGCTGCATTGTGTGCTTATTTTGATGAATCTATGGATTGTATCGGGGGTATAAGCCATGGTAAAGTGAGAATACAGTAGGTATAATTCAATAAAAAAATATGAATGGTTTTGCAACAGTACTTAAAGTGTTGATTTGCTTTATTATACTAACGGATCTCATGAAAGTTTTTGTTAAGTTTTTGTGATTGAAGTTTTCAAGTTTTGGGTGAGATCACGATGGATGAAGGAATAAGGACTGGCAAGAGCCTAAGCTTGGGGATGCCAAGGCACCCCAAGGTAATATTCAAGGACTCCCAAGCAACTAAGCTTGGGTATGCCCCGGAAGGCATCCCCTCTTTCTTCGGACAACCATCGGTAATTTTATTTGGAGCTATATTTTTATTCGTTACATATCATGAGTTTTGCTTGGAGCGTCTTGTATTATATGAGTCTTTGCTTTGTTTATTATTTAGTTTGTCACAATCATCCTTGCTGAGCACACTTTTTTGAGAGAGCTACACGCATATCATGATTTGCTAGAATACTCTATGTGCTTCACTTAAATCTTTTGAGATAGGCAGTTGCTCTAGTACTTCACTTTTATCTTTTTGAGCACGGCGGTGGTTATATTTTAAAGAAATAAACTCTCTTGCTTCACTTATATTATTTTGAGAGTTGGAAAATTTTAAAGAAATAAACTCTCGTGGTTCACTTATATTTTTTTGAGAGTCAATTTTTTTGAAGAAATATTTACGCTCTCGTGCTTCACTTAGATCTTTTTGAGAGTTAAGAAAAGTAACGGTAATTTGCATGAGATATGAATTTGCTCCCAGAGTGATAGATATCCAAGGGGGATATAATAAAAACTTTCAAGAAGATCATTGGATATTATAAACTTGATTCCTTGCAATAGTTTTGCAATATGGTGATAGTGATATATGTGAGTCATGTTGGTGAGTAATTATGCTTTAGTAAGAATATTGGTGTTACGGTTTGTGATTCCCTATGCATGCACGTAAATTCAATAGTTATGTAATGAAATTATATCCTACTTGTGATGCATTATTCAGTGTTAATTATGTTCAATGCTCGTTTATGACCTTTTTGTTTTTTGCTTGGTTGCTTCTCAATCTATTTGCTAGCCTTTACTTGTACTAAGTGGAAATACTGCTTGTGCATCCAACTCATTAAACCCAAAGTTGTGCCAAATGAGTCCACCATACCTACATATATGCGGTATTTCCATGATGCTCCAAGTAAATTTGTATGTGCCAACTCTAATTTTCAAAATGAATTTCCGTTTTGTGTGCCCGTACCGTTCATGAAGCGGCGGGGGTGGCCAATATTTTCCATGCTAGGTATTATATTCTCACGACGAGTGTTTATTAACATGTCATTGCATGAGAATGTGGCATGTAATAGGGATGCCCAGTGCCGAAACGAAAAAAATACTATGATAATAAATTCCTAGGAAAGTGTTCGTATGGAATGCACCCGTGGATACGGCTAGCCATGGATTGTGAAAGAATGTTGGAAAGGAAATAAACTTACTTTCTGTTTGGGGACCGCCTATGATTTATCTAGCACGGAAGATATTGGGAATTCTTGGTCGTCTTCGTTGATAGGAAAAGCATGCCTCTCAAAACAATATCTCTCAATTTAAGCTATGAGCTCTGGCACCTCTAAAAGTCTCTGCTTCCCTCTGCGAAGGGCCTATCTATTTACTTTTATGCAATTTATTTCTATCGAGTCTCCATCTTCTCTTATAAAGCACCAACTAGGGAACACAATTGTCATACTTGTGCATTGGATGCAGTTAATAGTTGAGTGTGTTTCGTGAATGGATTAACGATTGAGCATAATGGGCTAGGGATAACTTTCTTTAGCATCGATATTTTTAAAGACATAGTTGCTTGTTGATATGCTTGAGTATTGATGTTTCCATGTCAAATTATAGACTATTGCTTTGAACCATTCAAGTCCAAATGTCCATGCTATAAAGAAGAGTACATATGATGAATATGTTAGGTAGCATTCCACATCAAAAATTCTGTTTTTGTCATTTACCTACTGGAGGACGAGTAGGAATTAAGCTTAGGGATGCTTGATACATCTCCAACGTATCTATAATTTTTGATTGTTCCATGCTATTATATTATCAATCTTTCATGTTTTATACACATTTACAAGCTACTTTATATCTTTTTTTGGAATAATCCATTAACTTTGTGCCAGTGCCAGTGCTAGTTGCTGTTTTTGCTGGTTTTTGACTTTACAGAATATCAGTAGCAAACAAAGTCCAAATGCCACGAAACTTTTTGGAGATTTTTTTCTGGCGATAAGAGACCCTCGAAGCTTCAGGAGAGAACCAAAAGATGAAAGTGGGGCCCACTAGGCACTAGGGCACGCCAAGGGTATCCGGCACATTCTGACTGGTAGTGGGGCCCACGAGCATAGTTTTGAGCTACCTCCGCCTCTATAAATACTCTAAAATCCCAAAACACTCGGTGAATTCACGAAATACTTTTTCCGCCGCCGCAAGTTCCAGAACCACGAGATCCAATTTAGAGGCCTTTTTCGGCACTCTGCCGGAGGGGGAAACAATCATGGAGGGGTTCTTCATCATCCTTGCTGCCCCTCCGATGATGCGTGAGTAGTTTACCACAGACCCACGGGTCCGTAGTTAGTAGCTAGATTGTTTTTTCTCTCTTTTTAATCTTCAATACAATGGTCTCCTCGGTGTTGTTGGAGATATATTTGATGTACTGACTTTTTGCGTTGTGTTTGTTGGGATCCGATGAATTGTGCGTCTATGATCATATCTATCCATGAATATTATTTGAGATTTCTCTGAACTCTTTATGCATGATTGTTATAGCCTCGTATTTCCTCTCCGATTTATTGGTTTGGTTTGGCCAAGTAGATTGATTTATCTTGCCATGGGAAGGGGTGCTTTGTGATGGGTCTGATCCTGCGGTGCTCATCTTGCTTAAGGCATTACTCCGTTCTTTCATGAACTTAATACACTAGATGCATGATGGATAGTGGTCGATGTGTGGAGGAATAGTAGTAGATGTAGGCATGCGTCGGTCTACTAATACTGGATGTGATGCCTATATACATGATCATTGCCTTGGATACCATCATAATTATTTGCTTTTCTGTAAACTGCCCAACAGTAATTTGTTTACTCATCGTAAGCTATTTTCTCGAGAGAAGCCTCTAGTGAAAACTATGGCCCCTGGGTTTATTTTCTATCATATATTAAAACCAAAAATACCTTGCTTCAATTTTCATTTATTTATTTTATTTTATATTTTTGTCAGATCTATCAATCAAAACCCATACAATTTAATCTTGCACATAACCGTTGAGGGATTGACAACCGCCCTATCAATAAAAACCCATACAATTTAAATAGTGTTGCTTGGTTCTCCTACTGGATTGATAACCTTGGTTTCATAACTGAGGGAAATACTTATCTCTACTATACTGCATCACCCTCTCCTCTTCGAGGAAATCCCAACACATCTCACAAGTAGCAGCCAGCTGCCCACATTGACGCCAACCCAGAGCGGATGCGACCTCTCATTGCTGGCACTGAAGCGGCAAAACGGTCGAGAGAGCGTCGCCCGCGGCACGTCAGGCTGAAAACGCCTCCTCACCGCATTCAAACGGATACAGTCTGCCCACCGACCTCCATTAAATCCATGCATTTGTCGAGAAACCTACACTGGCCACACGTCCATTCATGAGACAGACGACATCAAACACAACACTGGTTGGCTGCTCGCGTCCGCCCGCTATTTAAAGGAGCAGACAAGAGGTGAAGAATCGCACGACAGCTCCGCTCCTCATCTCCTTTTTACACCATATTCCCCACATGGCAAACGGAGAGCACGAAGAGGAGTTTTTTGGCATAAAAGCCGACCCGGATGGCCCATTGAGCCCGCCGGGTACACGACATGCAACTCGCTACTCCACCTCCCTCGTCATTCCAGACTGTCGCTACCTTGGGCGAGGCTCCAAGCCGATGCGTGGTTCAACAACTTGTCGCTCCAAGCCAGCTTGCGGAGGAAAAAAAAGAGAAGAATTATGCAAGGTCCTGTCACGTGTGAGATTCCCACATTTATTTTCTTCCAACCTCGAAAGGAGAATCAGCGCAGATGGAACCAAGGTACAAGTGTTGAAAACTCATGACTGCCAAGTCCTACTTTAAAGGGTTTTACCTGTTCTCCCTAGAGGATTGGTCCGCCCTGACTTATACACAGTAGTCGCAGAGTTTTAGTAGAAATATCAGGATAGATGTTCTCGAGCGTCTTAAAGACAAGATACCAACTATCTTATGTGACCTTGAGAAGCTATATCCTCCAGCCTTCTTTGATGTGATGTTGCATTTGGATGTTCATCTACCTGATGAGGCTCTACTTAGAGGTCCAGTACAATATGAATGGATTTACCCTATTGAAAGGCGGCTAGGCACTTTCAAGGGTTGTGTTAGGAACAGAGCTAGACCTGAGGGTTCCATTGCATAGGCCTACCTTGCTACAGGAGCGTTGACATTCTGCTCAAGGTACATTGAAACAACTCCTCACCCTAGCAAAAAGGTGGGTAAAACAATCCTGAGCTCAATGTTTTTTATCCTACTATTCGAGTAACAGGGAAGAGTCGACAAGATGACAAACCTAAAGTTTTGATAAAATAGCTTGGCATGTGTTGAATAACTATCCTGAGATTCTGCCTTATATCGAGTAAGTGCTAAGTACTACAGCTTATACATCACAATCTACTAAACTTCCAGCACATTCTTATATATTTAGATGTTTGACGCGATCACTATGTTCTGCAACATGTACGAAGAGGAGTTACTAGCGCAAAATCCAAGAAACATTGAGAAACGGGTTAGGGAAGGCTTTGCAAAATGGTTGAAGAGTCGTGTAAGCTTTTGAATTGCGCTACCAATTTTTTTAATATATTGAGTACATAAGATGATCAGCTTGTCTATTTTCTAACCATAGGTTAAGAAGATGCGAGAGGAGTGGCAGGCAGTTAGTGATACCCTTTACACACTAGCAATAGGTCCTGATACTCGGGTAAGACATTATGCATCTTGTGTTGTTGAAGATGTGCGCTACAACACCCTTGCATGCAATGAAGGAAGGAAGACACAAAACAGTGTCATCATGAGCACAGATACGCATGAGAAAGTGACAACTAAACTATATGCTAACATAACTGACATTGTTTTGTTGTAGTATATCCTAGTTTCAAGGTTCATCGGTGTGTGGTTCTATTTTGTTGTTGTTGGTATAACCAGTTTACCTAGATCTCAAGAACCAAAGCTGATGATTATTTCAAATCCATCAATGTCAAGGCGCCGTACCGCATCGACGAGCCTTATATTTTGGCAAATCAAGAAACACAAATTTTTTTCTTGGAAGACACATTTCCAGGTAACCAATACTAGAGAGTATTGCAAAAGTTTGAGCAGAAGAATTCATTTAATGTAGAGGCTTCCACCGATGTTTATGATATGTTTGAGGACCAACACATCAATATGGCTGGAGAAAACATTTACTGTCGGGGTGTGGAAGTAGATGAGTTGATCAATAAGCAGCCAACATTCAAGGACATTAATGGTGAAGAAGAAAATGACACTGGGTGGAATTATGATTCAGACTGATACACATGGTGAAGATGTTGACGATGCTGCTTCGGATGATGATTAGATTGCTTTTGACGTATTTTCGTGTGAGGAGATGACTTATTATCTACGTGAATTTGTGGTTGGTATGACCACTGAAACATGATGAACTTGTTTAGTATTTTGCAGTGAGAACGTCACTAATTATGTATGTTGTCTTGTATTTGAAGATTGTATGATGATTGAAACATGATGACATTGTTGTTTAGTAGTACTCATATTTTGCTATGAAACTTGTATTTGATGATTGTACAGCCGCAATGTAGCTGATGACAGTTTGCTGTTGTACTGCAATTTGTTGTACACCTTGCAATGGGAACAGAGTTGACGTGGAGGGGTTCTGCTAATTTATTTATTTATTAGCAGAAGGGGATGCCCCCCTGATTTACGTGAATAGAAATCATTAGAACTTCACAACACTAATGTCCGACCTGCTAAACGGATTTCATTCATTACTTGTTTCAGCAAATGCTCATGTCAGAGCGACTGAATACATCACGAGTGCTACATACATAAAAAATAAAGAGGCAATCACCCTATAGAGCACATGATCTTACCCATTATCTTCCCAAGCTCTTTCATAAACTCATTGCTGCCAAGGCCATTCAGTAGGTGTTGCTTGGCCATGATCTGATGAACTACATCTTTAACCTTCTGCTCTGCATCTTCCTCTTCTGTCGTTCCTTCAGTTACTTGTCCAACACCCAGCCTGCTGGTATTGGGATTCCTTGGCTAACAAAATATTTTGCGTAGTTCCTTTCCCCCAAATTAGCAACTTCCCAGAAATACAAATCACAAGAATCTCCCCTTTTCTGCACGAATCAAATTGGAAGATCATCAACCAAACTCTTAAAAAATCAGTAACTAAAAGCAGGCGAAAACCATAACCATATTACCCCATGATTTGGGCATTTGTAGAAGACTCGACCAGGGTTGAGGATTGTAGTTGAGACGCGATGGATGACTCTATGCGATTTGCAGCAGTGGCAGCACACCAATGGCTGCGGGGTGCGATGAGAAACCGGTTGCGATGAGTGTCCCGGCGGGAGGGGGGTGATGAGACCCACAGGCGGTGGTACGGGTGGCGACTTTGTGCACATATGGTTGTTGGCTCGATTCCTTGCTAAAGAGTAGTTGGACGAGCCAGTGGACATGGTTGCTGCGCCGGAGCTTCTGAAGCTAGGAAGAGTAGCTAGAGAAGCGAGCGTTGGATATGTAAGTTTCTTTACTTGCAGAGTAGTATACCACTATATATAGTCTAGGTTTGGATTCAAACCAGTTACAGCAGCACATCTCTCTTTTTCTCTAACAGTCAGCAACGTCTCTCTACTGGTAGACTAGCTTGTTCTTTACGACTTCTCTTGTCTTTGATTTTCGGGAATGTTATCTGGTGAACATTCCTGGGAGGAGGATGGAAACGAACGCATTTTCCTGGCAGTTTTAGTTGCGACGCAAGATCAAACGGTGACAGTTTCAGGAATGTTATCTAGCAAACGAGCACATTTTTTCTTTTCTTGCAAAAACTTATGCAACATGGTGCCGGCTTAGTCAACAAACGATTCTACCAACCGCCACCATTGGATTTACATCCAACGTCTGACGTGTTTCTTTAGTCTCTTCTTCATCTAGCCGCCAAAACCAAACCAGCGCCAACGGAACCGCCTGCTCCTGCCTCCCATGGCTGGCTATGCTCCCGAGCAGGCATCACCGCTCCACCCTACTCTCACCGCTGGCCAGGCCATCCCTCTACTCACCCACACCTCCTGTTATTCTCCAGCAACGGCAGCCTCACACCACAGCCATACCAGTCAACCCTCATACTCCCCTCAGCATGGGAATCCACAACTGTGTCTTTACCAACTTCGGGTCATTCCCTTCCTAGGCCTCACCATGGTCCATCGCGTTGGTGCTCTTGTGCGGTGTGGTCAACATGGTCAACAAATGACATCCATCGGAAGAGGGATGTACATGGAGAGGCTGACAGTAGGGGCCCATAGGGTCCATCGCCGCACAGAAGCAAGTGCCTCCGTATTACGTGAAAACAATGATTCCTCCCCCTGATAGCTAGGACCCATCAGCTACATCTTCGCACGCAAGGAAGTGCCTCCTTATTGCGCATGAAAAAGTTTCCTCCCCCTAACAGCTGGGACCCACCAGCTACATCTTTACACGCAAGGAAGTGCCACCTTATTACGCGAAAAAATGATTCCTCCCCCTAATAGATGGGACCCACCATCTACATCATCGCACGCAAGGAAGTGCCTCCTTATTGTCGGTGCACAAAGATAGGGGCTCTCCTTTGTACCCCTTACTTGTGCACGGGCAGTTAGAGCCACGCCTGCGGCCACACCTAACATGGCAAGGGAGGGAGGCCGAAGCACAAGGCAAACAAAAACAACACCAAGGCCAAGAACACAAAGAGCAGAGGGACGAAGCAGGTTCCCCCGGCAAGACCCTTGCCAGGGCACCTCGCCCAACACCAGCGGGGCGCGCCACCCTTGAGCCCACGGCTTCCAACATAACCAACCACGATGGGACGAAGGCTCGGGATGCGCCTCCATGGTGGCATGCAGACCTTTGTCAAGATCATAGATACACAAGTTCGGATGAGGACTAGAAGACGACGATCCTCAGCAAGATCCTTGCCGAGGAGATCCACAAGACCCCCGGCGAGATCCTTGCCGGGGACAACCATGCTACTGCGGCAAGACCCTTGCCGAGGACGCCTGCCGGTCCACAGCCAGGCCCGCATCAACCAAGACTCCACCGCCGTTCGCATGCAGCAGCCAGCCCAACCAGCTGGGCAGGCACCTGCGTGGCAATATGCTGCTTCCAGGCCAACTCAGCAAGCACCTGCGTGGTGGCATGCAGATCTTTGTGAAGGCCCTGCCACCGCACCACCTCAGCAGCCTGCCTGCCTACATGGCGCTGCACACATCATTGGCCTGGGCACGTGTCGAAGCGAGGCAGAGCAGCGACGGACGGGACGAGCCTCGTTCCCGTCCCCGATAAAGCTAATGGACACCTAAGTAGTGCATTTAATGCGCTTTGTCCCGTAATGCCGGGCGATAAGCTCGCGCACTGTACACCTTTCCACCTTCTGTGTGCCACTGTGGCAACCCCTTTTCAACTATAAAAGGAGGCCCGAGGCATACCGGAGAGGGATTTGGCTCTTTGGAACTACACAGCCACCGTAGCTAGTTTGAGAGCTCAAGAACACTCTGAAATACACGCCAAAGCAGGACTAGGGTATTACGCATCCTCGCGGCCTGAACCTGGGTAAACGATCTTTGTCCTAGCTCCTAAACCTGTTGTTCTCACAACCCCGCGCCCGCCAACCATAGAAGGGATTCCAGTGATCCCATAGGTGTCGTTTCCCCGACATCTTTGGCGCGCCAAGTAGGGGGTGCAGTTGTGATAATCTGGTTTAGTAGTTAGCTAGCGGTTCTTCATCGCCATGGCTCCCAGGATGAAGACGATCACCGTGATCGGTTCATCTGGAGCCGAACGGCCCGTGCCAATGCGAGCGGGTGACGGGGTGGTCGCAGATGGAAGCCGAGGCGTGGCCCACGAACCCCACGTCGCTCTAGCAATCGTTCATGCGCAAGACAACGAGCCGCGCGCCACCAAGTCCAAAGACGGAGTCGGCCCCCCGCAGGCGCCGCGGGGCCCTCCAAGGGCGGCGTCGTGCCACGTACAGCCGGCGCGGCGACCTCTAAGACACCCACGCCGACGCCCATAGCGCGCTTCTCCCAGGTTGCGCACGATGAACAGCGTCGCCACGCCGATGACCCCGGGCACCGCTGCGAGAAGAGTCCCGCGCATCATTCGCGGGACGCAGAAGACCAGCACGCTCGCCGAGGCACTGTCGAAGACGGCGCGCAGCCGCAGGGCCGTGATAGAGCTCTTCCTAACGTGGTTGGAAGTTGGAGTGCGTCAGAGCCCACGCAGGTTTCGCCGCCACCGACGCCGACAAAGGCCTTAGCGCGCGCATAGTTGCTCCTCGACTTCCCCCCTGCTGCGGAGAAGCTCGACAAGTGGAGAGCTACCATCCGGAGCCTCGTCGGCATCGCCAACAAGGACGAGACGCGGCCAGCGGGGCCCTCGGGCCGGCGCTCCATCGAAGCACCACACGCCAGTGGTGAGAGGACCAGAGGCGCTGCGGCTACAGTGCATTCTCCTCCTCCTCACCAGTTACTGCGGGCGCCGGTCCGTCGTGACGACGCCTGTGATAACATTTCCATAGCATCGTCCGACCCACGGACCCACCGCGACCAGCGCCAAGTTCTTCGGGAGCGAGCCCATGAAGACGCTCGAACCACCATGGAGCGCCGGCGCGAAGCGCGCCACCAGTCAGATAGACGAGCAGGACCCACTACGGACCACCCAGCACCGGGAGGCCCTGGGGGCTTACCTTACGAGGTAGGCTGTCCGGCCTTTACCCATGAGCTGCGGGAGTTCCAGTGGCCCACTCACCGCACATTCAAACCTGACTTTGGCGAAGATTCAATGGGAAGACTCACCCATCAGAGTTCCTCAGCATATACACCATCGCGATGCAAGCTGCCGGAGCCCGCAATGACAAGGTGCTTGTCAATTACTTCCCGTTGGCGCTTAAGCCCAACGTTATGTCATGGTTGATGCACTTGCCAGTAGATTCTATTTCTTCATGGTCGGATTTGTGCCATGAGTTTGTTGGCGCCTTTACGGGAGGCCACCAAGCTCATGGCCAGGCGAGCGACTTGCATGTCATCCCCTAGAACGAAGGTGAAATCCTGCGCAAGTACATACAGAGGTTCCGCCGAGTGCAGTACAACATCCCAGACGTTCACCCTGCCGCCATCATCAGCGCATTCCATCAGAATGTGCGAAACTGCAAGATGCATGAAGAGCTGGTGATGAACAAGGTGAAGGATGTGGCAGAGCTCTACGTTCTGGCCGATAGGTGTGCTCGGGCTGAAGAGGTAAGGAAGTACCCCGACGAAGATGCCAGCGTGGAAACCGACTCCTCAGACGAAGACGTTGCCACCCCGGCAAAGAAGGGCTGGCGCCACAACAGGAAGCGCAAGGGCAAGACTGTGCTTGCCGTCGAGGGATCCGACGACACCGGTGCTACCAAGAAAGCCAAGGCAGACGACCCCAGCAAGGAAATTGCCGGGTGCGCCGCCTGCCGGGCCTTGGCGGCTGCCGAGAAGCCAGGAGGCTCCGACAAGTAGTATTGCAAGATCCATCGCACCAAAGGCCACGACCTTTAGAACTGCCGACAACTTGAGCTACTCGCTGAAAAGAGGAAGGCTGAGTATGAGAGGCGGGACAAGGAGAAGGGGCAGGATGGTGCCGAGGGATCCGGCAATAATCGTGGCGGCCAAGGAGGTCTCCGCGGCAAGGATAACCAACAAGAGAGGCCCGCTCGGGGCCGCGACAAGAAGCAAGAAGATGATCACGATGAGGACGACGAGTCCGGCGAGCAAGAGTTACAGAAGGCTACGGAGGCCATGTGCGTTGACGGTGGTGCCTCCCTGCATACCTCTCACCGCCGGCTCAAGCAGTGGGCGCGTGAGATTATAGTAGCAGAACCATCGTTCGACGCCCAGAAGCCGCTGAAGTGGTCCCGCATGCCTATCATTTTTATACCAAGGGCCACCCTGATCGCACAACTGCGGTCGGGTGTTTGCCGTTGTTGGTTTCGCCAACAATACGCAACCTCAAGGTGACAAAAATGCTAGTTGACGGCGGGGCTGGCCTGAATTTGATTTCGTCTGCCGTGATCAAAAGGATGTAGATCCCTGACGAGGACCTCGAAGAAACAGGCACTTTCCAGGGGGTCAATCCAGGAAGGAGTCAGCCGAAGGGAAAGGTTACACTACCCGTTACATTCGGAGGCGAACTGAACCACAGGACAGAGAGGATTCTCTTTGATGTTGCCAAGATCCCCTTGCCTTGCAACGGGATCCTTGGCCGCCCAGCGCTGGCCAAGTTCATGGCGGCGGCGCACTACGCCTACAACACGCTAAAAATGCGAGGGCCGATGACCATCATCACCGTCCCCTCCGACAAGAAGGATGCGCTGATCTGCGCTGACCAACTCTACCGGGAGGCGGTTGCAGCAACTGCCGCCAAGGCACTTGCTCCTGACGCTGAAGCCCTGGGGGGAAGAAGACCGGCAAGACCTCTCACACCCACTCCGGCAAGCGCACCTCTTCAGAGTGTAGTGCTCCCATCGAGGACGTGCCGGAGAGCTCCACTGGCAAGAGCAAGAAATCCAGAGCTGCACCGCCAGAGACCAAGAAGGTGGCCGTCAAGGGGGATGGCATGGGACGGGCTTTCACCATAAGCTCCACCCTCGACAGCAAATAGGAAAGCGCACTCGTCACTTTCCTGTGGGCGAATGTCGATGTGTTTGCGTGGCAAGCATCCGACATCACCGGTGTTCCCAGGGAAGTGATTGAGCACCACCTTGATGTCTGTCCCCATGCACGACCCGTCATGCAGAAGGTCAGGAAGCAAGCTTTGGAACGACAAGAGTTCATCATAGAGGAGATCAGGAAATTGGAAGCGGCAAGGTTGGTGAGAGGAGTGCTCCATCTGACGTGGTTGGCCAATCCGGTGGTGGTGCGCAAGGCACACGGGAAGTGGAGGCTATGTATTGACTACACAGATATGAATAAGGCTTGTCCTAAGGACCCTTCCCGTTGCCGCGTATCGACCAGATTGTTGACTCCATGGCCGGGTGTGACCTGTTGTCATTCCTTGACGCCTACTCGGGCTACCACCAGATCTTAATGACAAGTGAAGACGAAGAGAAGAAAACATTCATCACCCCATGTGGTATGTATTGCTTTTTACGGATGCCTTTCGGGTTGAAGAGTGCTGGCTCAACGTTTGCAAGGGCAGTCCAAATTGGTTTTGAGCCCCAGCTACATAGAAATATGGAAGCTTATATGGATGACATAGTGGTCAAAACCAAGGACAGGGCAACACTCATACCAGATTTAGAAGAGACATTTGCGAACCTGCGCAAGATCAACCTCAAGCTGAACCCGGAGAAGTGTGTCTTCGGCGTCCCGTCCGACAAGCTTCTCGGGTTCTTTGTATCCCAGCGTGGATCGAGGCGAATCCGGACAAGATCAGGGCCATTGAGCAGATTGAGGCGCGCAGGCGGATCAAAGATGTGGGTCGGCTTGCTGGCTACGTTGCCGCCATGAGCAGATTCATCTCCTAGTCTGCTGAGCGTGCCCTTCCCTTTTTTGAGATTTTGAATAAGGTAGGCCCAATGGAATGGACCCCAGAGACCGAAGCAGTGCTGCAAGATCTGAAGAAATACCTCTCCTCTACGCCAATACTAGTTGTGCCTAAACCACAAGAGCCGTTGTTGTTGTACTTAGCGGCGACGAATCAAGTGGTCAATGCTGCGCTAGTGGCTCAGAGAGAGGTCGACACAGAAGTGATAGCAACAACAGAGCCTAACGCCACTGGGGCAAAAGCGATGCAACCAAGCGGAGTGGTGCAGAAGAAGAAGATGATGCAGGACCCGGTCTACTTTATTAGCTCCCTCCTGTAGGGGGCTAGATCAAGGTACTCCGGCGTGCAGAAATTGCTCTTCGACCTCCTTATGGCCTCGAGGAAACTGCGTCATTACTTCCAAGCACAAGAAATCACCGTCGTCACTCGCCTCCCGTTGCAACGGATATTGCATGACCCAGACGCGACCTGGAGGATTGTGGAGTGGGCCTTGGAGCTATCAAGTTTTGGTTTGAAGTTTGAGAGCACCTCAAAAATCCAGAGTAGAGTCCAGGCGGAGTTCATTGCAGAATGGACCTCAATGCCTGATGAAGAGATCCAGGAGACCACTCTCCCCGACAAGGAAATAGCTCGCAACTGGATTATGTACTTTGACGGGGCTTTCTCGCTGCAAGGCGCCGGTGCTGGTGTGCTGCTCATCGCACCCACCAGAGAGCACCTCAAGTATGTGGTCCAGATGCACTTCCCCAGGGAGATATCGACAAACAACACTGCTGAGTACGAGGGACTGCTTGCCGATCTCAGGATCGCGGCAGACCTCAGAATCAAGAAACTCATCATCAGGGGTGATTCACAACTTGTCGTCAAGCAAGTTAATAAGGATTATCAATGTCCGTTGATGGAGGCCTATGTAGATGAAGTGAGGAAGCTGGGGGAGCGTTTTGACGATATACAAGCGGACCATGTCCCCCGAGCAGAGAACGGCATCGCTGATTACTTATCGAAACGCGCTGCCCTCAAACTACGTGTGGAACCAGGTACTTTTGTGCTTCGATTAACTCAGCCATCCGTTAAACCGTCAACACAGCAGCACAAGCGAAGGAAATCAGGACCCGGCAAGTACTTTCCCGCCGAGTTCCCCGGAGCCGCTGGCAAAGATGTTGCCGAGGACACCGAGCTTGCCATGGGACGACAGACTCCGGCAGAGCGTCGAGCCCTTGCCATAGAGGCAACCGCTCCCATAGCAGAAGAGATGCCTTTAGTCCTTGCCGTTGAGCCTCATGCTCCGGCATGGGCGCAGCATACCGTCCGATTTCTCCAAACAGGGGAGCTTCCTGAGGAGCAAGAAGAAGCAGAGAGAGTAGCCCATCGGTCTGCCATGTATCAGTTCGTCGATGATGTTCTATATAGAAAAAGGCCGAATGGTGTGAAATTGAAGTGCATTCCCTGGGAGGAAGGACTAGAGCTATTGGCAGAGATACACGGAGGCGTATGTGGCTCCCACGTAGGGTCGAGGGCCCTTGCCGGCAAGGCGTTCCGGCATGGTTTCTTCTGGCCCACTGCCCTCCAGGATGCGACGGCGCTAGTAACCAAGTGTGAAGCGTGCCAGTTCCATTCGAAGAAGCTTCATCAACCAGCTCAAGCCCTTCAAACAATTCCTCTCTCCTGGCCATTTTCGGTCTGGGGGCTCGACATACTGGGCCCTTTCCCCTGCGCTGTCGGGGGCTTTGAGTACTTGTAAGTTGCAATCGACAAGTTCACAAAGTGGCCAGAGGTGGAAGCAGTGAGGAAGGTGACCGCACAGTCAGCCGTCAAGTTTTTCAAGGGGCTAGTCTGCCATTTTGGTGTGCCAAACAGAGTCATCACCGACAATGGCACGTAGTTCACAAGCCACACCTACATGCAATACATCCAAGACCTCGGCAGCAAGGTCTGTTTCGCTTCCGTGGCACACCCACGGAGCAACGGCCAGGCAGAGAGGGCAAATGCTGAAGTACTACGAGGCCTGAGGACCAAGACTTTTGACAGGCTGCACAAGTGCGGAAGGCGCTGGATCGATGAATTGCCGGGGGTTATTTGGTCAATTAGAACGACACCAAATCGAGCCCCGGCTAGACACCCTTCTCCCTTGTTTACGGGGCAGAAGCATCACATACGGGTCACCACGAGTCCTCGCTTATGATGAGCTTGAGCAAGAGCAATTGCGGCAAGATGACGCAACGCTCCTCGAGGAAGATCGTCTTCGGGCGGCTGTGCGAGCAGCGTGCTACCAGCAAGCCTTGTGCCGCTATCATAGCCGCAAGGTTCATGCCCGAAGCTTTGAGGAAGGCGACCTTGTTCTTCGGCGCGTCCAGTCGGCCAAGAATTCCAACAAGTTGACACCGAAGTGGGAAGGTCCTTATCGGGTAATACGAGTCACCAGGCCTGGCGCAGTCCGCCTGGAGACCGAAGATGGTATTCCAGTGAGCAACTCCTGGAACATCGAACATCTTCGCAAGTTTTACCCATAAGGCGCGGTTGCCGGGCCTCCCGGCAAGCCACCCTTTTGTACAAGCTTTGCCGACAAGGCATGTAACCCTTTGTACAAAGCCAGGCGCAGACCGTGAGCATAAATTAATGAAGAGCTGGCGCCCTAAGTTTTAGCATGCATGCTGGGTTGAGTCCCTCCCTTTGTTTGGGTTGATAGTGCTTAGCAGCGACTAACCCCTAGCATATGAGGTCGAGTATGCATCTTTCTGTTCTTTCCCGTACTTTTTAGGTTCACAGGGTGGATGAACATCTCTGCTGGGCTGTTTGGAGGAAAGAGGACAGGCCGACGTCCCGACCCCGGCAAGCCAAGGTTGCCGGGGGCTGCAGACCCAAAGGTCCGACCGCAACAAGCCAAGGTCGCCGGGGGCTACTGAACCAGATAAGTCTTTATCCCCTAGTATGCATTCTAGTACGTAATTGGGACGTATGAAACCTCGTTTATTCCTTGAACACCGTGCTCCCCTTTTCCTGTACCCAAGAATTATTCCCTGGGCCAGAACTTGGTTGTAGTGCGGTAGCGAGGAAGTAAACGAGAGGCCTAGACCTATTTTACTCCTGCCTCCGCCGAAAGCGTGAGTATGGTCATGATTGAAGTAGGGAAATGGCAAGGCCTGTTGCCGGGCGTCGATGTTTATCTTAAAAATAACAAGGATTCGCTCCTTGGCACGGGTCTCACTGACGCACAAAGAACCCGGCAAGCCCCCTTTTTCATTAATACGTTCCAAACAGGTACAGTTCATACAGAACGCACGCATGAGCCAGGGGATTACAAGATTTAAATTTTACAAAGGCCCTTAGGCTTAAAGACTAAAAAGAGATAAGGTGCTCGTAATCCCTTTCTTGTCCATCTCCTCGGGAAACGGAACAAGATAACGGGAGGGCAAAAAGAACACCTAGGCGAGGCACAAGCAGCAGAAGGCACCAGGAGAGCATCCCGGCGTCCGCCCCAAAGAGAGGCTGGTGATGATGATGATGGGAGAAGAACTGGAAGACGAGGCAGCGGGCCGGCAATACGCGATGAAGGCATGGGTCCCCGCGTACTCCGACTTGACGGCCCGCCACCTGCCTTCTTCGTCTTCTCCGGCCTCCCAAACCAGCCGCCCAAGGAGGCGACCCCAAGAAGTTCAAGGAGCTGGTGATGCAGATGGAGGTGTTGCCGGCGTCGCCTTGGACGGTGCGTTCGACACCTAGTCGGACCCGTCATCCTCCCGCCTGCTACCCTCATCGTCACTGTTGCTGTCCTCCTCGTCACTCTCGCTCGAGGAAGAATCTTCATCATCGGAGGAGCTCTCCACGCAGCACTTTAGGCGAGTTCCCATGTCCCCAAAAACCTTGACGGAGAGCAGGCCGTTCTCCATTAATTTGAAGTAGAGCACGAGCCCCTCCGTCAGGGTATGGACGCGGGTGAAGGTCTTCCATCCGCGAGGAAGGTACATGACGTGAGGGGCGGGAAAGTCGACATTGAGCAGCGTGTCGCCGTTTCCGCAGCCCCTCATGTGCAACCCCAGGGTCTGCGGCGGGTCGAGCTCCATCTCCCGAGCAAATGGAGTGGGAAGACGAAGACGGCGGCGCACCGGCCAATGCAACCTGATGAAGAACTTACGAGGCTGATCCCTGACGTGGCCCTCCATCGGAGGAGGGGCTGCTGGTGGAGGCGAGGCCGACGCGCCGCCCCGTCCTCCTCTTCCCCGAGCACCACGACGGCCTCGCCCTTGCCCCTCCCCCTTCCTCTCGTGGCCGGCTCCCCCACCATGAGCTCTTGCGGAGGAGGGGCGCGCTGTCGAGCGAAAACCCTCGACCCTACCGTGGAAGCACCACCGCGCCCTCCCGCCATAGCGGAGGAAAGAAAGGAGCCAAGATGGGAAGAGATGGATGATGAAGGATTGAGGGATGCCGCCCCTCCCCTTCTTATAAAGGGGCGGGGTCGGGACTTAGCCGCCCCGCTCAACCAGTCCGGCCATCTGGGGGCGCAAGGAATCCGGACCGACCTGCGGCCCCAATCAGTGATGCCCGCCCCCCCGCCCCGGCGTAGAAACCCGTGCGTCCTGCATCCGCCGCCTGCCCTTCCGACACATGGGGGACACGTGGAGAACGAGTTAGGGCTCGAATGGCAAGTGGAGCGGCCGTTTCGCGCCCCGTGGTCAGGAGGGCGTGGTAATCATAATGACCACGCTCCAGGTCCACTTAGTAAATGAGCCGCGCCTCTGCGGCTTCCTCTATTTTAGGAGGAAAACGCGGACCGCCTCTTTACTGTTTGGCCCGTGGGATGACGCGAGTAGGCCACGATCGCCCTACGCACGACCCCCACGTCACGCATTCAACATGGGTGGTGGGGGAGAACAGCGAGCAAAAAAGCTACTGCAGTAAGAAAGATTCGGCCCCGCCTACCCGCGCACCAATCTGGGCCCAGCTCAACAACGTGTCGCGCTTATGTGTGGCCCGTGCCCAGGGGCTCCTGTCGGTGCACAAAGATAGGGGCTCTCCTTGTACCCGTTACTTGTGCACGGGCAGTCAGAGCCGCGCATGCGGCCACACCTAACATGGGAAGGGAGGGAGGCCGAAGCACAAGGCCAACAAAAACAACGCCAAGACCAAGAACACAAAGAGCAGAGGGACGAAGCAGGTTCCCCCGGCAAGGGCCTTGCCGGGGCAGCTCGCCCAACACCAGCGGGGTGCGCCACCCTTGAGCCCATGGCTTCCAACATAACCAACCATGATGGGACGAAGGCTCGAGAGGCGCCTCCATGGTGGCATGCAGATCTTTGTCAAGATCATAAATACACCAGTTCAGATGAGGACTAGAAGACGACGATCCTCGGCAAGATCCTTGCCGAGGAGATCCACAAGACCCCCGGCGAGATCCTTGCCGGGGACAACCATGCTACCACGGCAAGACCCTTGCCGGGGCCCCGGCAAGACCCTTGCCTAGGACGCCTGCGGGTCCACAGCCAGGCCCGCATCAACCAAGACTCCGCCGCAGTTCGCATGCAGCTGCCAGCCCAACCAGCTGGGCAGGCACCTGCGTGGCAACATGCGGCTTCCAGGCCAACTCAGCAAGCACCTGCGTGGTGGCATGCAGATCTTCGTGAAGGCCCTGCCTCCGCGCCACCTTAGCAGCCTGCCTGCCTACATGGCACTGCACACATCGCTGGCCTGGGCGCGTGTCGAAGCAAGGCTAATAAAGCTAATGGACACCTAAGTAGCGCATTTAATGCGCTTTGTCCCGTAATGCCGGGCGATAAGCTCGCGCACTGTACACCTTTCCACCTCCTGTGTGCGACTGTGGCAACCCCTTTTCAACTATAAAAGGAGGCCCGAGGCATACCGGAGAGGGATTCGGCTCTTTGGAACTACGCAGCCACCGTAGCTAGTTCGAGAGCTCAAGAACACTCTGAAATACACACAAAAGAAGGACTAGGGTATTACGCATCCTCGTGGCCCAAACCTGGGTAAACGATCTTTGTGCTAGCTCCTAAACCTGCTCTTCTCACAACCCCGCGCCCGCCAACCGTTCAAGGTATACCAGTGATCCCATAGGTGTCGTTTCCCCGACACTTATTATGCGAAAATAATCGATTCTTCCCCATGATAGCTGGCATCCACCAGCTATATCTTTGCATGGAAGGAAGTGCCTCCTTATTACGCGAGAAAAAATGATTCCTTCTTGTGACAGCTGGGACCCACCAGGTACATGTTCGCACGCAAGGAAGTGCCTCCTTGTTACACAAAAAAATTTGAATGCTCGACCAGCTAGGACCCACCACCTATATCTTTGCATGGAAGGAACTGCCTCCTTATTACGAGAAAAAAATGATTCCCCCCTGACAGCTCGGTCCCACCAGCTACATCTTGGCATACAAGGAAATTCCTTCTTATTACGCAAAAAAATTGAATCTTCCACCTGACTGCTGGGAGCCACCAGCTACATCTTTGCACCCAATAAAGTGCCTCCTTATTACGCAATTTTTTTAATCATCCCCTTGACAGCTGGGACCCACCAGCTATATCTTCGCACAGAAAAAACCGCCTCCTTATTCCCCCTGACACTTGGGACCCACAGGGTCGTAGTGTACGTAGCGTTATCTGTCCAGTCGCTAACATGTACGTACATATTGGTCGATCGGTTTTTGTCTAGTGTCCGAGTAAGGAGCGGTAGTAGTTCAGGCAGTCCCATCTAAATCGTGTACACATACTTACAGCCACACTGCAAAAAATACGGCCACGTACATACATACGGGTGGGGGTGTCAAACGCATACTCGTGCATCCGTACAACCAGGCCTCATGTACACGGAGAGGCAATGGACGACAGCAACAAGCTTCTGTTCATCGGCGGCCAATCGGCTGGGTCGGAACGAGAAACAACGTCGTGTTCATCGGGAGGCAACCGACTGGGTCGGAATGCGTCCTGTTCATCGGGAGCCAACTTGCTTGGACGGAACAACCGAAACAGGGTCATGTTCATCGGCTGGGGGTATGGCGTACCGCAAAACAGACAAAATGGACTTCTCTTTGACCGCCTATGGTCGAAACGGGGTCCTGTTCATCAGGAGCGGTTTGGCGTACCGTAAAACGGATGAAACTGACTTCTCTTTGATCGCCTATGGTCGAAGGGGATCCTGTTCGTTGGGAGGGGTGTAGAGTACCGCAAAACAAAGGGAAGAGACTTCTCGTGAACGGCCTATGGTGATACGATCTCCAATGTATCTATAATTTTTGATGTATTCATGCCATGTTTATAATATTTGTACATGCTTTTCGTATGATTTGGTTAGAACTAACCCGGACCGACGCTGTTTTCAGCAGAACTACCGTGGTGTTGTTTTTGTGCAGAAATAAAAGTTCTCGGAATGCGATGAAAATCAACGGAGATTTTTTCTGGAAAATATAAAAAATACTGTAATGAAGAGTTACCGGAGGGGAGTCCCGTGGGCCCCACGAGGGTGGAGGGCGCGCCCACCCCCCTGGAGCACGCCCATGTGCCTCGTGGGCTCTTCGTGGGGCCCCTGACTTGTTCTCGATGCCAACATCTCCTATAAATCCCCAAACCTCCAGAAAATAACCTAGATCGGGAGTTCCGCCGCCGCAAGCCTCTGTAGCCACCAAAAACCAATCGGGGCCGTGTTCCAGCACCCTGCCGGAGGGGGGAATCATCACCGGTGGCCATCTTCATCATCCCGGCACTCTCCATGACGAGGTGGGAGTAGTTCACCCTCGGGGCTGAGGGTATGTACCAGTAGCTATGTGTTTGATCTCTCTCTCTCTCGTGTTCTTGATATGGCACGATCTTGATGTATCGCGAGCTTTGCTATTATAGTTGGATCTTATGATGCTTCTTGAGGGAGTCCTGGACTAAGGGGTCCTCGGGCGTCCGGCCTGTTAGCCATGGGTCGGACTGATGGGCTGTGAAGATACGAAGACCGAAGACTCTACCTGTGTCCGGATGGGACTCTCCTTGGCGTGGAAGGCAAGCTTGGCGTCCATGATATGAAGTTTCCTTTCTCTGTAACCGATCTTATGTAACCCTAGACCCCTCCGGTGTCTATATAAACCGGAGGGCTTGGTCCGTAGACATATATACAATTATAGTAATGCAGGCTAGACTTCTAGGGTTTTAGCCATTGCGATCTCGTGGTAGATCAACTCTTGTAATACTCATATCATCAAGATCAATCAAGCAGGAAGTAGGGTATTACCTCCATCGAGAGGGCCCGAACCTGGTTAAACATCGTGTCCCCCATCTCCTGTTACCATCATCCTTAGATGCATAGTTCGGGACCCCCTACCTGAGATCCGCCGATTTTGACACCGACATTGGTGCTTTCATTGAGAGTTCCAATGTGCCGTCGTCGAAAGGGTTGATGGCTCGCCTTGTCATCAAGTAAAATATCACCTCCGGAGGAGCCCTAGCCCCAGGCCAAACCCTCCGGCTGGGTGGCTTCGTCATGGCCGCCAGTCCGGCCCTTAGGCCGACGATGACCTCTCGAGTCATCGAAAATCGCCTCCGCGCTGATCCCGAATACTCCATTCGGATAGATCCAACGGAGTTATTGTATATAAACGAACTCCTAGATCGCATTGCAGCCTTGGGGTCGCTACAGACTACGATCAGATTGGGCTTAAACCCGAGCAGAGAAAAATTAGAACTTCGCCGATCACCCACCAGATAGCGGTAGTCGAGGAACAAGACAACTCTTCCTCTATATTGAGGACGAATTATGTTCGGATCACCGATCTCGAAGAGCCGGACATTCTTCGGCAGAAAGACATGCCTAATCCTCCTAGAGTCGGATGACAAGCCTAAAAAATCAGTCGATATCCCGGAGCCCGAACTGTCAAGTCCGGTAGATCTTCAAACTCCGGATCCAAAATCGGGTCAGGGTTCGGACTTAAATCCACCCACCCACCCAGATTTGAGCGCTCTCATAAACATACAACAGCAGTCTCAAGAAACTGTCCACCACTCCTGGGCTAGATTCCTCCTTGTTAAAAACAAGATTAAAGATTGCCACGACGAATACGCGATCTCAGCGTTCCGCAACAATTGCATGGACGAAAGAATCCTTAACGCCATCAACCGCCGTCGCATATTACGATTCGCTAACTTGGCAACTATCGTATAGAAGTACAACGCAATGGAAAGTGCCTGGAAAACTCAGGCAGCCGACTGGGAACCATCGGTACCCACCCAAACCCTCATTCAGGCGAAAAGGGCGCACCCCCGTGGCACGCCCGGTCCAATGCTAAAGAAATATAAGCCCATTACGGGGCGTGGAACAGTTTTGGAGGGATGGCTCGATGGGCATGAAAAATATGCACAACACCGGATAACTTACCAACCCATAGCCTTAGAGCATGTTGGATACTCCGGCAAGTGTCCAAGAGCGGCGAGGATATCCTCACCAAGAATACCCCAGAACAACACCCCCTGGAGGACGACAACCTTGAAGTATTGATGGTCTTCGTGACATTTGCTTCAAACAATAGGCGCAAAAGAGCACTCCGTGAACTCGCCGAAGTCTGCCAAATCGCACCAATAAACCCTTGGAACGACACGACTGTAACTTTTAATGCCAGTGACGAACCAAAATACAGGACAGTCCGGGCACTAGCCGCCTTGGTCCTCAATCCAATCGTGGACGGCTTTCGGCTCACCAAAGTTCTCATGGATGGCGGCAGTGGACTAAACCTCATCTATGAGGATATAGTCCACAAAATGGAAATAGACAGGAGCCGCATCGAGCAAAACAGCACGACCTTCCGAGGAATCATTCCCAGCCGGGAGGCGCGGTGTGCAGGAAAAATCACACTTGATCTAGTATTCTGCACGCCGGAGAATTATCGGTCCGAAGAGATAACCTTCCAAGTGGCCCCTTTCAACAGCGGATATCACGCCCTCTTAGGGCAAGATGCATTTACACGCTTCCAAGCTATACCTCATTACGGCTACATGAAACTTAAGATGCCCGGGCCCAACGGCACAATCACTCTCACTAGTGATCCGGACATAGCACTCCGCGCCGAAAATAAAACTGCATCCCTCGCCATTGAGGCATTATCTGAAACCCTCGTGGCTGAAGAACTAACCGCACTACACTCCACGGTGGATAGGGACGACATGATCGTAGACAAACGACCCAAATCCACCTCCTTCAAGCCGACAGAAGAAATTGTCAAACTCCAAGTCCATCCAACAGACCCCAACAAGACAACATCTATCGGGGCACAACTCGACAAAACAGTCGATGCCGCGCTACGAGAGTTCCTGCGTGAAAACTGGGACATATTCGCTTGGCACCCTTCGGACATGCCAGGAATCCCACGCAGGCTAGCCGAACACAGCCTCAATATCTTAAAGGGATATAAATCGGTCAAACAAACACTGCGGCGTTTTTCTGAACCTAAACGACAAGCTATGGGAGAAGTGCTAGCCAAGTTACTCGAAGCCGGATTCATCAGAGAAATAAAACACCCGGACTGGCTAGCAAACCTGGTGATGGTACCAAATAAGGATAAATCCTAGCGCCTATGTGTCGAATTCAAAGACCTCAAGAAGGCTTGCCCTAAGGATCCCTTCCCCCTCCCTCGCATCGATCAGATCATTGACGCAACCGCAGGACACGACTCACTATGTTTTCTTGACGCATACTCCGGATACCATGAGATCAAGATGAAGGAGTCCGATCAAGCCGCAACGACATTCATTACCCCATATGGGCCTTTCTACTTCAACACTATGCCTTTCAGGCTCAAAAACGCTGGCGCCACTTACCAACGCATGATTCAAACATGCCTGGAAAAGCAGACCGGCAAGACCGTAGAAGCATATTTGGACGACATCGTCATTAAGACCAGGCACGTTGAGTCGCTAATAGATGATTTACGTCTCGCATTCGACAACCTCCGTGCATATGACATTAAGCTCAATCCAGAAAATTGTGTTTTCGGCGTCCCTGCTGGAAAACTGCTGGGCTTCATTGTTTCCAGTAGAGAGATCGAAGCAAATCCAGCCAAAATCCAAGCTTTGTCACAATTGGCTACACCAACAGACCTTAAACAGGTCCAAAAACTCACCGGATGCGTGGCAGCATTAAGCCGCTTTATCTCCAGATTGGGAGAAAAGGCATTGCCACTGTATCGCCTACTCCGGCGCACCGATCACTTCGAGTGGACGGATGCGGCAACGGCCGGACTGGAAGAAATAAAAGCCCTTCTAGCGAGCAACCCAATCCTGGCCGCGCCAAACATCGGCGAACCCATGCTATTATACATATCGGCAACACACCAGGTGGTGAGCGCCGTGCTCGTCGTTGAGCGAGAGCAGGTCAGACACAAGTTCCCGCTTCAGAAGCCGGTATATTACGTATCCACTGTTCTCACACCATGCAAATCCCGGTACCCCCATTATCAAAAGATAGCATACACTACAAAAAAAGACACATCCGTGACATTTTGGGCCGAACGATTTTTTTTCTGTCATACTTATGACACTTCTATGACAATAATTATGACAAAACACAGTATCATCATAGATGTGGTGGGGTCCTACTTCTATGACAAAAAATCAAGACAGAAATTGGGCTCTTCGTCCTGGGCGGGCCGGAGACGCAGCTACATGACATTCTTTGGGCCATCCATGACGGAAAAAACCGTGGTAGAAGCGAGGGCGAGGAAAATATCGGGGTGTTCCCGGTTACGGTGGGTGGTCGGGGCCGAGCGATGCGCGTGTCTCTCATATACGCACGCGCGTGGGTGCGAGGCATTGGGCTCTAACTGAACCCGAGCGAGGCGTTGGGCTCTAACTGAAACCGAGCGATTGCACTGCAGGCTACGTGTTACTTAACCCGAGCGATCGATCGATGGCTGTTAACTGAACCCGATCGAGCGATTCCTTCGCTATTGCTGCTGACTGAAGCCGATCGATGCTGCCTCTGGATGAACAGTGAGTGTTGCTGGGGGGGTTTGGATGAACAGTTCCCGGTGGGGGTGGATGAACAGGACCCCGTGGCGTTGCCTCTGGATGAACAGGACCCCGATCGTTCGAGCCAGTTGGGGCTGGATGAACAAGACCCCGTGGAGGGCAGGATGAACAGGACCACCCCATGGAAGACAGGATGAATAGTAGACGGTGGAGGGCAGGATGAACAGTAGCCCGTGGAGGGGTGGTTGAACAGGAGACCGTGGAGAGGGCTGGTTGAACAGTAGCCGGTGGAGTAGCGCGCGGTGGAGGCTGGATGAACAGGAGCCCGTGGATGAACAGTCGCAGGTGGAGGCTGGAGGAGGTCGACGGTGGATGAACAGTAGCCCGTGGAGGCTGGAGGTGGTCGACGATGGAGATGAACAGTATCCCATGGAGTCCCGTTTTGCGGTACGCCACACCCTTCCCGATGAACAGGACCCCTGTTTCGACCGTAGCGCTCCAACACAAGTCCGTTTCTTCCGTTTTGGGGTACGCCACACCCCTCCCAATCAACAGGACCCCCGTTTCGACCGTAAGAGGTCCGTTTCCTCCGTTTTGGGGAACGCCAGACCCCTCCCGATGAACAGGATCCCGTTTGAAATGTGGCCGGTCGAACACAAGGCCGTTTCCTCCGTTCTGCGGTACGCCAGGCCTCGTTTCCATCGGATGTTCCGTCCAAGCCAGTTGGCTCCCACGCGTTCCGTTTCCTCCCGATGAACATGACGCATTCCATTGCCTCCCCATGAGCACGACGACGACGCTGTTTCTCTGTTCCAACCCAGCCATGTACACGAGCCCTGGCCGTACATATGCGCGAGTAGGCGTTCAAGACCCCGCCCGTATGTACGTACGTGGCCGTATTCACTTTCTTGCACCCTGGCCGCTGTACGTACGTGTACATGCTACGTGCGCACCTCTACTACGACACGTGCGCACGTCTACATCGACCAGTATGTACGTACACTTATCGCGACCAGAATGACAACGCTACGTACGCTTCGACCAGGTGGGTCCCGACTGTCAGGCACTTCCTTGCCTGCGAAGATGTAGCTGGTGGGTCCCAGCAGTCAGGGGGCGAATCATTTTTTTGTTTTTTGCCCGGACGCACTTCCTTGCGTGCGACGATGTAGCTGGTGGGTCCCAGGAGTCAGGGGAAACATTTCTTCCTAAATACTGTGGCCCGTCTGGTGGGTCCCCGCTGTCAGGTGGAGGAATAATTATTTTGCGCATAATAAGGAGGCACTTCCTTGCTGCGGCCGTGGACCCAGCAGTCAGCCTCTCCACGTATAGTCCGCGTTCGATGGAAGCCGTTCCTTGACCATGTTGACCACGCCGCGCCGAGAGCACCAGGGCGGTGGACGACGGCGAGGCCTAGGAAGGGGACGACGCGGAGCCGGGAAAGATGTGGCAGTGGAAGCCCGCGCGGAGAGGATTATGAGGGTTCACTGGTTCGGCTGCGGTGTGAGGCTGCCATCGCCGCAGGGCCTGGCCAGCGGTGGGAATAGTAGGGGGCGGTGAGGACTCTGCGGCAGCACAGCCGGCCACGGGAGGCAGGAGCATGCGGCACGACCGGCGCTGCTTTGGGCGGCTGGAGCAACAAGACCAGAGATTGAAGAAGCACTATGGCCGTTGGATGGACATCGTACGGTCACTGGAGCTAGAATCGTTCATATTGACTAAGTTGACAAAGCACTCCGCCCCCGTCAACTTAGTAGGCCCACAAGTCAGCCTCCCACCAAGGTGGGTCCCAACCAGCAGGGGGAGTATTCATTTTTGTGTGCGTAATAAGGAGGCACTTCCGGTGGGTCCGAGCTGACAGCGGGGGGAACGTTTTTTTCACGCAATGCGGTGGCCCGTCCGGTGGGTCCCAGCAGTTAGGAGGCAAACGTTTTTCACGAAATACGGTGGCCCATCCGGTGGGTCCTTGCTGTCAGGTGGAGGAATCATTATTTTCCGCGTAATAAGGAGGCACTTCCTTGCTGCCATCGTGGACCCAGCTGTCAGCCTCTCCACGTATAGTCCACCTCCGATGGAAGCCGTTCCTAGACCATGTTGACCACGCCACGCCGAGAGCACCAGGGCGGTGGACGACGGTGAGGCCTAGGAAGGGGACGACGCGGAGCCGGGGATGACGCGGCAGTGGAAGCCCGTGCAGAGAGGAGTACGAGGGTTCACTGGTTCGGCTGCGGTGTGAGTCTACCGTCGCCGCAGGGCCTGGCTAGCGGTGGGAATAGTAGGGGGCGGTGAGGCCTCCGCGGCAGCACAGCCGGCCATGGGAGGCAGGAGCATGCGGCATGACCGGCGCTGATTTGGGCGGCTGGAGCAACAAGACCAGAGGTTGAAGAAGCACTACGGCCGTTGGATGGACATCGTACGGTCACTGGAGCTAGAATCGTTCAGATTGACTAAGTTGACAAAGCAGTCCGTCCCCGTCAACTTAGTAGGCCCACAAGTCAGCCTCCCACCAAAGTGGGTCCCAACTAGCAGGGCGAGTATTCATTTTTTTGTGCGTAATAAGGAGGCATTTCCGGTGGGTCCGAGCTGACAGCGGGGGGAACATTTTTTTCGCGCAATACGGTGGCCGTCCGGTGGGTTCCAGCAGTCAGGGGCAAATGTTTTTTCGCGAAATACGTTCGCCCGTCCGGTGGGTCCCTGCTGTGAGGTGGAGGAATCATTATTTTCCGCGTAATAAGGAGGCACTTCCTTGCTGCCGTTGTGGACCCAGCTGTCAGCCTCTCCACATACAGTCCACGTCTGATGAAAGCTGTTCCTTGACCACGTTGACCACACCGCGCCGAGAGCACCAGGGCGGTGGACGACGGCGAGGCCTTGGAAGGGGATGACGCGGAGCCAGGGATGACGCGGCAGTGGAAGCCCGTGCGGAGAGGAGTACGAGGGTTCAGTGGTTCAGCTGCGGTGTGAGGCTGCCGTCACCGCAGGGCCTGGCCAGCGGTGGGAATAGTAGGGGGCGGTGAGGCCTCCGCGGCAGCACAGCCGGCCGTGGGAGGCATGAGCATGCGGCACGACCGACGTTGCTTTGGGCGGCTGGAGCAACAAGACCAGACGTTGAAGAAGCACTACGGCCGTTGGATGGACATCGTACGGTCACTGGAGCTAGAATCGTTCATATTGACTAAGTTGACAAAGCAGTCCGTCCCCGTCAACTTAGTAGGCCCACAAGTCAGCCTCCCACGAAGGTGGGTCAAAACCAGCAGGGGGAGTATTCATTTTTTTGTGCGTAATAAGGAGGCACTTCCGGTGGGTCCGAGCTGACATCGGGGGCAACGTTTTCTTCGCGCAATAGGTGGCCCGTTTGGTGGGTCCTAGCAGTTAGGGGGCAAACATTTTTTTCATGAAATACGGTGGCCCGTCCGGTGGGTCCCTGCTGTCAGGTGGAGGAATCATTATTTTCCGCATAATAAGGAGGAACTTCCTTGCTGCCGTCGTGGACCCAGCTGTCAGCCTCTCCACATACAGTCCATGTCCGATGGAAGCCGTTCCTTGACCAGGCCGCGCCGAGAGCACCAGGGCGGTGGATGACGGCGTGGCCTAGGAAGGGGACGACGCGGAGCCGGGGAAGACGCGGCAGTGGAAGCCCGCGCAGAGAGGAGTACGAGGGTTCACTGGTTCGGCTGCGGTGTGAGGCTGCCGTCGCCACGGAATAACAAGGGGTGTGGGTGAGTAGAGGGATGTCCTGGCCAGCGGTGGGAGTAGTAGGGGCGGTGAGGCCTCCGCGGCATCACTACCGGCCAAGGGAGGCAGGAGCACGCGGCACGACCGGCGCTCCTTTGGGCGGCTGGAGCAAGAAGACCAGAGGTTGAAGAAGCACTACGGCCATTGGATGGACATCGTACGGTCACTTCAGCTAGAATCGTTCATATTGACTAAGTTGACAAAGCCCTTGGTACGCATCAACTTAGTAGGCCCACAGGTCAGCTTCCCAAATGGTGCGCCCCAGATGTCAGGGGGAGGAATCATTTTTTGGGCGGGTGAAGCTAGAATATCCGAGATTGAAGAAGAAGCACGGCATCCGTTGGATGGACATCCAATGGCCACTGCTGCTAGAACCGCGTGTTGACTATAATAAGTTGACAAAGCCTTGCATACGGGTCAACTTCTTTTTTTAGGGGACGCGTCAACTTAGTAGGCCCACAAGTGTGTGGGAGAGAACTTATAGCCCATTTGCGATTTGTAAGAATGTACAACCACTTTTTGAATTCTAATGGAATTTACTACAGCCCATTTACAGTTTGTTAAAAGTACAACCCATTTTCTAGCTAGGACAACGATTAATAATTTCAACCAACCGTTCAAGATAGAATTCAATAAAATTTCCCACATTTTGGTGGGATCCGAAATATTTTTATCCCGAAATTTCTTGTCAGATTAAATATATGTTTGTATTACGTAAAAATCTAACGAAACATTGCGCGCGAACAATTAAAAATTAATATTTTCAAAATCCATAAATAATATTTTATAAACTAATTTCGTGCTTGGTGCATTTTTTATAGTTATTGCCCAGTTTTTATAATTACATCCCGTTTATTGTTTTTTATAACCCATTTTCCTGTTAAGCCTAATGCATCCCTCCTAGGAAAGATTTGCAGCCCAGCGGGGCAGAGAATAACAAGTTGACCTTTCCTGGGTATTCCTCAAAAAACGTATAGCTGAGCTAGCCATTTTCATCTTGAAAAAAATTAATATCTGGGCTGGATATCTGTCCTGGGCAAGATGGCCCTCAGCCCGCCTAGTTAATACCCTGCTCTCCTGTGAACAACAATGAAAACATCGCCAAGAAAAACTCTGCAGTGCTCACGCCTCAAAAACACAAATACTGCTCGAGCTGCTTGGTCCCAGCTCTCGGCCGCACCTTGTGCAATTCTCTCGTTTATTGACTACATAGGTTGACAATGGTGTGGGACCGTGATGTCAGGAAACCAGGAGGAAGCAAAAAAATATAGTTGTACATAATAAGGAGGCACTTGCTTACGTACGACTATAGCCCTAGTCCTACTGTCAACCAGTCAAAATAAAGTCATCTCATGAATCCTCATGTTCATTGACCATGTTAACAACGCTCGGCACCACGGCGAGCGCAACAACTCAAAGGACGACGGAGAGGGCCTCGCAGGCCCTACGGATGGTCTGATACAGCGCCCGCTGCTGATTCAGGAAGCCAGGATCATCGGACACCTATGAGCACCTTCGAGAGACTGAGACGGCATGAACGGTAAGGCCGCGCTTCGGAGCTCTGGTTTATTTCACAACTGTATTAAGATACAAGTGTAATTTACTCGTCATCGGAAACAACGCGTAAAATACAGACGTAATGAAACCGAGGGCCCGAGGTCTGTAAGTAAAACCGACGGGTTACGCGTGTAATTTGAGAGACCGGTGTATATTTTACTAGTCGAAATTGACCAACCAAGCGCTTCGCCCGAGACCATCTGCTTTTATTTACAAGCGTCAGTTTTACAAGCAGTTTTGGTTGGAAAACGATGATCCAATCACGGCCTAAGATGATGAGTTGGTCGGAAGATCATATGGTTTCACGTCTAACCTACCCGACTTGTCGTATAGGCTATGAATGAAACATAAGACGATGAACTTCTTAAGCACGGAAACAACAGAAGAGGATGATCTTCCTAACAAGCAAATCACTGGCATTAGATCGACATGCAAAACAATACGAAGCATTATTCTTAGGAGGCACAGTGAACAGCTCGTGATGCCGCATGCCACAACATTCCAAGCTGAACTTTGCAATCAAACACAAGGCCTGGCATTACATAGACAATATTCAGAACAAACTCTTAAAATATCTTACATAAGTCAACATTCATGTGACTATGCATCTCAGCAGAGTAAATATTTACTTCTGAACTGAAGACATGAATAGGAAAAAACGATCGACGTTGCTCACAGCAAAGGGCGTCCCACTCAAAAATATCAAATGCATGTCTTCTGGCTAACATCAATCAGCAAAAATTGACAAGATTTTCCAATTCCAATATATTAAACTAATGTCAACTTTGACAAGCTTTTCCCATTCAAAATATGTAATGCCTATGATTGTGGAACGGGTAGGGTTTGTCATCAGTTTGTCATCTGATAGTCCGGTGGCTCAAGGTGACGACGAATGATTGGAGAACCATTCGATGTATTGTGCATGATGAAGTATTATTATGGAGGACACGAACCATCTGAACATTTTGTGCAGTTCCACTAAAATCTAGCTGAGCATCCCTATGGATTTCGTATTTATATGCTGCCAGAAAACAAAGACACATCAGCACACACATGAATATTGGCCCCAGTGTCAACCCACCAATCGGTGGACAAACAAACTGAAAGTACGGTAAACAGATTACCATACCCAGATGCCCCATCATTGTTGCTTAGAGTGACATTGACAGACTTGGAGTCCTGTCCTGGCTTCTTGGTACTTGTTTGGGCACTTGTTTGCCTAGTGTTCCTCCGAACCACAAGTAAAGCAGCCATCTCTCTTTTTGTCTTTCTTCTTACCCTTCTTAATGGCCGACGCTTGCAGCACCATTCAAACATATAGTCCGGTGGCTCAAGGTGACGACGAATGATTAGAGAACCATTCGGTGTATTGTGCATGATGAAGTATTATGGTGCACACAAACCATCTGGACATTTTGTGCAGTTCCACTAAAATCAAGCTGAGCATCCCTATGGATATCATATTTATATGCTACAAGAAAACAAAGATACAGCAGCACACATGAATATTGGCCCTAGTCTCAACCCACCAATCGGTGGACTAACAAACTGAAAGTACGGTAAACAGATTACCATACCCAGATGCCCCATCATTGTTGCTTAGAATGACATTGACAGATTTGGAGTCCTGTCCTGGCTTCCTGTACTTGTTTCGGCACTTTTTGCCCAGTGCACTCCACGTGTTGTAGAGTTTCCTATGTTCTCTCTACAGACTAGTCATGTCACCAGCGTCTAATAATACTCTGGCTTCTCGATCATTCCTTGTGTAATGTAGCGCAAACAGTGACTACTTCTTTCTGCAAAGTGGTAAGACCAACTGGACCCACTAATGCAGCAGTTTGCCTTGGACACATTTGCTCCTTTTGTGCAGTTCAACTAAAATCAAAGTTGGAATAAAACCGAGCTTTAATTTTGATATCCCTGTAAGCAACAAAAGTATAAGGGAAACAATTACTGAGAAATAACGGTTGATGACTTGTACTCCCAGAAGAAAAACATCTACTGATCTACCTTATCTTAATGGGAAACAAAGCAGGAGAGTAGCAATTTTCAATCAGTGTGATTCATTCATAGTAACTGAGACATTATCTTAACAACGCCTTGTTTCAACATGTATAAAGAACGACAAAGCAGAAAAGTATCATTCCTAAAACAATGCGATTGATTCATTTTAACGGAGACATTATCTTAACAATACCTTGGTTAAACATGTAGAAAGAACTACAATGGCTGGTATATGTGTGGAGGAGAAGAGAGGCCTACCTCATGTATTAAGGGAGATCGATCTACCTCATGTATTAAGGGAGATCGATCATCATCCATGCATATGTCTAGGAGAGGAATAAGGTTGGGAAAGAGATAGAGCTAGAGTGTTGGAGGGGGTGGTAGTAGAGTTGCTTCTAACAAATGGTGGGATAGGCTTGCTAGACAACCCGAGGGCACGCCTGCAATATCAATAAGAGAGGGGATGGCTGCCTGTCTGTGCACGTGCGTGTGAGAGACGGGTCCGGAGGCTTGCACAAATGATGAGGGGGGGCGATATGGATGTGGTAAGAAGACATAACTACATAGGAAGATCAATCGTCCTTTGTCAGAGAAAGGAGAGACATAACTTGTGAGGTACGTGGATCGATGGGGGGGAATGGTTAAAGTCGACCTAGGTATATGTTGGGAGATCGATCGGTATACATGCATGTGTGTGTTAGAAGCAAACGAGGCACGAGGAGAAGGATAGAGAGAGAGGGATGCATCTAGGAGGTGGTGCGAGATTCATACTATATCGAGGGGGGAGAAGTGTGCGAGTACAAGATCGATGAAAAGAGTGGTGGGAGTGAGGCATGGACGGTGATAAGAGAATAGGGCAAGCTTGTGTTTTGTGCTAGGCACACCTGGCTAGAGAGGCATATTGATCGATGTGCACCGTAAAGAAGGAGCTGGGGGGCCTACACACACCATGGGTGAACGACCTAAAGTGAAAAGACGAATTTGCGCGATGGAGCTAGAGAATGCTGAGGGAGGGTTAGAGGGATGCGGGCGTCTGCATGCACGAGAGAAAGTTAGCGCTAGCTAGCTACAAAGATAAGAGGATTGTGTGGGTGTAAAAGACGAATAGAGATCATACTTCATTATAAAAAGCGAATTCGGATATTTGAAGAATTTATCATAGTATTTTAAACCGACACATGTGTGAATATATATAATGGTGATACACATGGTGTGGTTATGAACATGTTATACTACATATAATATATTTTATCTCTACTCTTATAAAAAAACGGAGTTGTTGATGATGGTGCCATCCTGCAATATAGGCCGTCCGATTTATATCTGACGGATAGGAAGGAAACTATGGCAATTTTGAAAAAAGATACCCACACCCCTCTCCATATTTGCAAATTAGGCCTCCCCTTGATCATGTTGATGTTCTGTGGAACGCATGGGCATCTTGCTAGTACTACGTATAACATATAGAACATTGATCATAATTTGGGCTAATTTGTGGCTTTTGCAGCTCAGGTCTAAATACTTGTCATAATGTAGGGGGCGGGGCACTATACTATGTGTGATAAACACGGTGTACACGTATGGAACATGGTTTAGATTATGAATATATAGTTAGTACATCAAATGTACTATTATTTGGAATCAACATCAAGTGTATTCAAAAAATAGAATTCGAGTTCATGTAGTACACATAGTTCATATCTATCTCTATAATAATCATGTGGTGTGTTATTAAGGTAATACACGAATGATGGTTGAAGTTGGCAACAATCATGATTGTAGATTTGTTATTGAAATAGAGAAACGGATTCAAATTCAGTTCGAATTGCAGCGGTAGTATAGACATATGGAATGCACTAAAATGTTGGTATGAGTAGGTTACATGCATTATACAGCAAGCAAAAAAATTTAATTGGACATAACATGGATTCATACTACCGAATAGAATTTAATTGCACTAAATTGTTGGTATGAGTAGCTTTAAATAGCATTTTTATAGTAAAACGGGGCAAGACTCTCTCTTTGTGTGGTGTGAATAGTTTTATTTTTTTCGTTTTCTTTTTGGTTGAGGGAAGTGCGAATTGAATTGGTACGTACAAGTACAATATTACACGTTAGGCTTGTCCCTTAAATTCAACCCGCGCCTTGTTATATCCCGAAAATTCAGATATCATGCTCCCAAAACTGGCGCCTTCACAACCTGCGCCTTGCTATCCCGAAATTACAACGCGCGCGAAAACTCCCTCCAGCTGCCAAATCCCGACACATGAAATCCCCCTTCTAACCCTGAGCCGAAAGGGCCGCTAGTTCAAATCGGTGGGGGGTAGTTTTGTAACATAGTCTACATTTTGGACAAGCGCGTCCCTAAGTCATGGTTCACCCCCTCCCATCGCCTCCTTTTTGTCATTCGAAATCCCAGGCCGCCATAACCTCTCCGCTCCAGCTGTGAAACCCCACCCTCCTTCGTCCGCCACCTCACCGCTGCCCAGCCGGAGCCTCTTCCCCGACGACGTCGTCCACCGCAACAGCTCGACGTCCCTCGTCCACCTCCCCGGATGAGGATCCGTCGTCCATCTCGTCGTCCTGCCGGTTCAGCCGCCCCGTCCTCCACCTCCAAGGAGCTGCTCCGACGATCGCCTCGTCTATCACGGCTGCTCCATCCCCACAGCGGATCCTTAACCTGCTCCACCAGAACCGCAGCATCCTCACCGACTCCTCGAACGAAGCCGAGGCCTACTCGACGCCACCAAAGAGGTTGTACACTCATCGCAACGCACCTTCTCCTTAGCTCGACCTCCCGGCGCCGACGATGCTCCATCCCGCACCCCCATCAAGCGGCTACCTTGAAGCCGTAGCCGCAGGCGACATCTCCACGGCTGCTCTTCCCCAGTGCGAGGCCCCTTCGGCGGCGGCGTCCATACTAGCCGGATCTGCTGCTGCTGCTCCGGTCTCGCTCGCTCGCGCTGTTGCTGCTGCTCCGGATCTCGCTCGATCGCTCGCTTGCCCAGCTGCTACTGCTCCGGCTCTCGCTCGCTCACTCGCGCTGCAGCTGCTGCTCCGGCTCTCGCTCGATCGCTCGCTCGCCCAGCTGCTACTGCTCCGGCTCTTGCTCGCTCGCTCACGCTGCTGCTGCTCTCCCCCTCGCTCGTGCTGCTGCTCTGCTCTAATTTAGGTACACTTCAGTCGACTGAAT